>NC_030425.2:3032500-3250000 GCF_001660625.3 Ictalurus punctatus
GAATAGTATTGTATAAGGTTGTGTATCTGTCTACACAATCAGCAGTGACCACTAGAATTCAATAATATTCAGCAATATGATAGAGCATTTAAACACTGGGTTATAGGGCTGAAAAGTTTTCTCATCTTTTTCTGATTTATCCCATGCTGGGCTTTCTTTCAAACAAATCCATGTTCTCTGTTTGTATCCTAAAAATAACCCTTCAAAGATCCCTTTTCTTTCTCAGCACATTGATTTTGCCTATAACATTCACAATGTTCGTATGTATATGGGATAAGACACTGAAAAAAAACAGCTTAAGAATGATAATTCTCAGTACATTTATGAAAGCTGTATGGTCTTACTTTCAAAAAGGCAAGTATTTGTGATTTGTGAAATATTTTTATTTTTTTAAAAGCATATTCTTTTGTTCTAAGCATCCATGGCTCTTTTGTCACAGGGACAGAATGTAAATGGCGTGAGTTGATCGATAGCTTATTGATCTTTGTTGGTAGGAGTCAGGGGAATTGAGAGAGAGAGAGAGAGAGAGACATGTGGGAGATGATTGTGAGATGGCTGGTTGTTGAAATGTGCAGTTTAGAGGATGATAAATGCTTTACTGAAAATAGGTGCCTTTGTTTTTCTCCCTGCATAGCCTCTATGTCGTTTCTCTCTCTCTCTGCCCATATTGACCACACACTTTTTTTTTTATCATAACAGCAGACAGTAATATAGTAAATCGGCACCAGCTAAAACATCTGATAGTTAATCTCAGAAAAGTAATTTTGTGAAAAGTCATAATTTATTTATGATATAAGTTTGAGTTAGAGCAGTACGCATATAAATAAAGAAATCTTACTAAATGCTATGAGAACTTTCTTGGGTGTGCTTTAGTTGGAACAGTTTAACCTGCACCTGGATTTTAATGAACCTGAACCTGGTTTTAATTACTCCAACAAATGCAGAGGTCCATTGTACTTTTCCATAAGAGTAAAAAAAAATTGCTTCCACTTGCATTATGTAACCATGCAATTGAACAGGCCTTGAGACATCTATCCAGCAGTGCAGAGTGTGCTCATTTTGAAAATGCATATGGATCTAGTGCTGCTGTATTGCTGGCGGATATTTAGAACCAGGTGGGAACAATGCTCAAATGCACTAAGCCGGTCTTCTATTGATTGCTGTGCAGGATGTCAAACATTTTAGCGCTGATCATGTCCTTTGCTAATGCCTTCCATGGCCAAACTGTTCATGCACAAAAAATCATTTGGCCCTATATTTTCTAATAGACATCGCCTGGAGCAGCAGAAGAATACACAGCTATTTTACTGTGCAAGCACTCCTGCCCACCTTCCTGTTCTCCCCACAATTCTACTCTCATGCGCCTGTTCGCTGTCTCCATCTATCTTTATGGCACCTGGTTGCATCTCCTTAATGTTTCCGGACCTGACGGTCTCCATGCTCAAAAATTCACAATAAAGCATGCTGTGTGTGTTTGCCATTTGGTAAATTGCAATCTGACAGGGCTAATAAAAACAATGTTTTCATCAGCGAAAGCGTGACATGGTGTAAATGAAGTTGCAATCATCCTAACAACCTTCCTGCCTTCCTTCCTCCCTTTATCCTTATCCATTACAAACATCCATCACTACAGATTTACAATCATGGTCTAGAGGAAAAGACAGATTAATAATGTGCCTAATTTCTAAACATTTGGCCATTAATATCCCTCAGTCTCTATACTTCATCATTAATCTCAGGCCAACCATTTTCTGTATGCCATTTCACCATTTATCATAGGATTATTGGAATTGTTGTTTATCTGTTAAAATCATGCACTCATACCTTATTTTAAACTCACCCATACATGTTCATTTTGATCAACAATTTCAGCTTCTCCTTCTCTTATACAGTCAGGGCCATAAATATTTGGACATTTGGACTGTTTATCACAATATATTAGAGTTTAAACTAAATAATGGATATAAGCTCAAAATGCAGACTTACAACATTAATTTGAAGATATATACATCCAAATCACATGAAATGTATAGGAATATACAGCACTTTTTATATGTTGTGACCCTCCTTTTTAAGGGACCAAACGTTATTGGATAATTGGCTGCTCAGCTGTTCCATAGCTAGTTGTGTGTTATTCCTTCATTATTTAAGCAGATCAAATGTCTAAAGCTGATTTCAAGCATGGCATTTGAATTTAGAATCTGTTGCTCTTAACTCTCAATATATGTCTCATGAGCTGTCACTACAAGTAAAGTAAGCCATCACTGGTACATTCTTAAAAAGATAGGACATACTGGTGATCTCAGGTGCACGTAAAGACCTGAAAGACCATGGAAAAGAACTGTGATGGATGACAGAAACATTCTTTCCTTGGTGAAGAAAAACACTTTCACATCAGTTTGCCAGATGAAGAACCCCCTCTAGGAGGTACATTGTTGCTTTAAAGTTTGTGAACCCTTTAGAATTTAATAAAGATTTTTAGAATTTAATCAAAACAATTGTATAAAGAGAGCAAAGAGAACCCAATTAAACAAATGAGACAAAAATATTATACTTGGTCATTTATGTATTAAGATTGGCACCCCGTCCAGGGTGTACCCCGCCTTGTGCCCCATGCTCCCTAGGATAAGATCCAGGTTCCCCACCACTCAGTAGGATAAGCGGTATAGAAAATGGGTGAATGGATTTATTTATTGAGGAAAATTATCCAATATTAAAAATCTGTGAGTGGCAAAAGTATGTGAACCTTTAGGATTAGCAGTTTAATTTGAAGGTGAAATTAGAGTCAGGTGTTTTAAACCAATGGGGATGACAATCAGTTATGAGTGAGCACCCTGTTTTATTTAAAGAACATCTATCAAAGTCTGCTCTTCAGAACACATGTTTGTGTAAGTATATCATGGCATGAACAAAGGAGATTTCTGAGGACCTCAGAAAGAGTTGTTGATACTCATCAGACTGAAAAAGGTCACAAAACCATCTCTAAAGAGTTTGGACTCCACCAATCCACAGTCAGACAGATTCTGTACAAATGGAGGAAATTTAAGACCATTGTTACCCTCCCTAGGAGGGTAGACCAACAAACATCACTCCAAGAGCAAGACGTGTAATAGTCCACGAGGTCACAAAGGAACCCAGGGTAACTTCTAAGCAACTAAAGGCCTTTCTCACATTGACTGATGTTAATGTTCTTGAGTCCACCATCAGGAGAACACTGAATAACAATGGTGTGCATGGCAGGGTTACAAGGAGAAAGTCACTGCTCTTCAAAAAGAACATTGCTGTCCTTCTGCAGTTTGCTAAAGATCACGTGGACGAGCCAGAAGACTAATTTAAAAAATGTTAATTGTGGGATAGATGATACCATATTAGAATTTTTGGTTTAAATGAGAAAGGATCTGTTTGGAGAAAGGAAAACACTGCATTCCAGCCTAAGAACCTTATTCCATCTGTGAAATATGGTGCTGGTAGTATCAGGGTTTGGGCCTGTTTTGCTACATCTGGGCCAGGATTAATGGAACAATGAATTCTGAATTATACCAGTGAATTCTAAAGGAAAATGTGAGGACATCTGTCCATGAATTGAATCTCAATAGAAAATGGGTCATGTAGCAAGACAACGATCCTAAACACACAAGTCATTCTACCAAAGAACGGTTAAAGAAGAATACACTTAATGTTTTGGAATGGCTGAGTCAAAGTCCTGACTTTAATCGAATAGAAATGTTGTGGACGGACCTGAAGGAAGCAGTTCATGTAAGGAAACCCACCAACATCCCAGAGTTGAAGCTGTTCTGTACTGAGGAACGGGATAAAACTCCTCGAGCCGATGTGCAGGACTGATCAACAGTCACCCCAAACGTTTATCTACAGTTATTACTGCACAAGGAGCTCACACCACATACTGACAGCAAAGGTGCACATACGTTTACCCCTCACAGATATGTAATATTGGATCATTTTCCTCAATAAATAAATGACCAACTATAATATTTTTCTCTCATTTGTTGTAATTGGGTTCCCTTTGTCTACTTTTAGGACTTTTGTGAAATTCTGATGATATTTTAGGTCATATTTTTGCAGAAATATTGAAAATTCTAGCAAACATCCCAAACTTTCAAGCACCACTGTAGGGCATCTGTGTCAAAGTCAACATTCAAACAAATACTTCATCAGAGTGAAGCTCAAAAAATTTGAATATCTTGGAAAAGTAATTTTTTTCTCATAATTGAATTAAAAAAGTGGAACTTTCATATATTATAGATTCATTATGCATAAAGTGAAATATTTGAAGCTTTTTTTGTTGTAATTTTGATGATTACGGCTTACAGCTCATGGAAATCAAAAATCCAGTATGTCAAAGTATTAGAATAAATAATTTATAATACAGAAATGTCAGCCTTGTGAAAAGTGTATTCATTTATGCACTCGATACTCGGTCAGGGCTTTAATCCTTTTGCACGAATTACTGCATCAGAGCAGCGTTGCATGGAGACAATCAGCCCGTGGCACTGCTGAGGTGTTCTGGAAGTCCAGGTTGCTTTGATAGTGGCCTTCAGCTCGTCTGTATTGTTGGGTCTGGTGTCTTTATGGGGTTCGGGTCAGGCGAGTCGGCTGGCCAATCAATCACAGTAATACCATGGTCAGTAAACCTGTTACTAGAAGTTTTGGCACTGTGGGCAGGTGCAGAGTCCTGCTGGAAAAGGAAATCGGCATCTCCATAAATCTCGTCAGCAGATGGAAGCATGAAGTGCTCTAAAATCTCCTGGTAGACGCTGCATCGACTCTCGACTTGAGAAAACACACTGGACCAACACCAGCAGATGACATGGCAACCCAAATCATCACTGACTGTGGAAACGTCACACTGGACTTCAAACAACGTGGATTCTGTTCCTCTCCACTCTTCCTCCAGACTCTGGAACCTTGATTTCCAAATGAAATGCAAAATTTACTTTCATCTTCCCCATGATTGTGGTTGTGTACTGAACCAGACTGAGAGATTAAAGACTCAGGAAATCTTCGCAGGTGTTTTGAGTTAATTCTCTGATTAGTCTTCTCAGGTCAACATTTCTGTATTATAAATTCTTTATTCTAATATTTTGAGATACTGGATTTTTGATTTTCATGAGCTATAAGCTGTAATCATCAAGATAAAAAAAAAGGCTTGAAATATTTCACTTTATGTGTAATGTAATATGAAAGTTCCACTTTTTAATTAGATTATGGGAAAAAAACTTTTCCACGATATTCAAATTTTTTGAGATGCACCTCACAGTAAGGCATTTCTGACTGCAGTATACTGTATATCTGCAATATGTAGACATTATATGCTGCACCTGACAACCATGCTCATGGGATATAAAACAGACCAAGTTCTTTATTAGTTCATGATACTAATAAAAGATGCATTAGTTATTTGTCATCAGTGGCTTGCTCCAGTAGCCCAACCTAAATACTGAGCTCCAAAATAAAGCCATATTATTACCACATTTCTGTACAAGCAAAATAAATATGTTTTGATAATTTGAGCCTTTGCTCCATACACACTACATGACCAAAAGTATGTGGACACCTAACCATCGCAGTCCTATGTGCTTTGTTCCACTTTATTACACATAACTTTATTTATGGACTTTGATGTTGTGAATTCTTTATATTTCCAAATTTCGTGAGTGAATGCTGATGTGTGGTTAAAATTTCATGTGAATAACCTTGTTGGAAATATATTTACTGAAAAAAAATGTTGACGCGTCCAATACTTATTTCCCCCACTGTAACTTTTCTATTCTTTTATTTGTTGTTACTGATTGTATATATAACTTCTGTGTTAATTTGCGTTGGCAACATTGTTAAAACAGTCATGCCAATAAAGCACTCTGTGAACTGAACTGTGAGAGAGAGAGAACACACACCAGCACAATATGTCTCCTGACATAACAGGGTTCCCTCGCTAGTTTGCTCTCTCTCTCTCGCTCCCTCTCTCTCTCTTGCTCTCTCTCTCGCTCTCTCTCTCTGTTCTGCTCTCACAGATCGCTCCGCCTTAATTGGACATGCTGACGTCGGTGAAAGGTCGGTGTTCGGCAGCTGCCTAGACGTTGTTGCTGGGTTGCTAGTTTGCATAGAAGCATGATAATTATGATAATACATGCAATGAGTCCCTTGGCATCTTGACGGTACTTTGGGGTGATTCTGAGTTTTGACGGGGTTAGCAACAACTGTAATGTGGATACCATGGATATGGATAACTGTACCATGAACTATCATGGGCGAAAGTATGGATGGAGATAGTGAAGGCATGTCTTGGCAGGATGTATCAAGGAAGAGGAAAGATAGGAGTAAAAGCACTGGAAGCTCAACCTTACGTTTAGAGGTGGGTGACATGAACAAAAAAAACAAAGGCTGCGGTGTCAAGCATGAGGAAGGAGGATGAAGAAACGGAATGGAAAGTAATGGTAACATTCAAAAGAGAAGGGGTACATTTTCACCCATTAAAGCCGACAAAAGCTATTGAAAAAGAACTGGGAGAAATTAAGTTTGCCAAATACTAAAGCAGCAGGAGGTTACTGATTTGTACTAAAGATAAACTGCAAAGAGATACGTTTTTGTGCAGAAACACTGAATGGAAAGAGAATCAGTGTTCATATCCCAAGAAATGCAGCTAAGCTTAAAGGTGTTATTTATGATGTACCTTTGACAATGACAATGGAAGAGATAAAACATGAAGTGAAAGGAGGTAAAGTGATGAAAGCTACAAGATTACAAATGACAAGAAATTGGGTGAGAAAGGATAGCCTGTCAGTTCTCCTTGAGTTTGAAAATGCTATGCCCAAGAAAATAAGAATGGGTTATTTGAGTTATGATGTTAGGGAATACAGCCCAGCCCTAGTGAGATGTTTTACGTGCCAAAGGACACACTGCAGGACAATGCAAAGGAAAGTTAAGATGTGCTAGATGTGGAGGGGAACACGGATTTGGTAAATGTGATGAAGATGCAAAAATTAGATGCTGTGGAGGTGAACATAGTGCTGCTTTTGGAGGATGCCCTGCTCGAAGACAAGCTAAAGAGGCACAGAAGAACAAAATAATAAATCAAGTGTCTTATGCTGATGCCGTTAAAAAAAGTTAAGGAAAGTGAGCTAGCCAGACCCGATGATACTCATGTGTACTCATCTTATACAGAAAATCAAAAGCAAACAGAAATAACACATGTAAAAAGATTAATGAGGATACATTGATTGTGGATAGAATCAGCTTTGTGGCTTTTATCTGTATGACTGGAACTGTGGCATTGCAGCAAAGGAGGAAAAGTGACAGAATCAAGACAATTGTACAGGCAGCACGAGAGATGTAGGGGATAAAAGACATTACGGCTGAAATGATGAGATGCCGAATCCCAATAATTATGATGGATTCTCTCAAGGTGAGTAACATATTCATGGTATTTCATATCCTCCAGTGGAATGCCAGAAGTCTACTTGCAAATGGGCAAGAGTTCAAGAAGATCATAACTGATACGGATGTTGTACCTGATATTATTTGTATTCAAGAGACATGGTTAAGACCACTCTTGGAATTTGTCCTGATAGGGTATAGTTATGTTAGATATGATAGAATTGGATCACAAGGTGGAGGATGTATAACATTCATCAAAGATACTCATATATATATATGAGTAGCATATAGATAGCATATAGAAGAATAAATGTCCCAGATGAATATGTATGTGTAAGTAGTAGAAATATGTAGTCCCAGAGGAAACCTTAAACTAGTCAGTTTTTACAATCCATGCAAGAAGTTCAATGGAACAATGCAAATATTTCAAGACATTATACCAAGTGTTGACAGAAGAGAAATATGGAGACTTCAATGCTCATAATATTCAATGGGGAAGTGATCCCCATTAAAATGGATAAAAATGGAGAAGTAGTTGAAGAATTAATGGATCAGAGATCGTGTGTCTTAATATTAATATTGCAGATATTACAAAAAAAAAAAAAAAAAAAAAAAAAAAAATTATGCCTAGACCGTACTTTAGTCTCTGGAAATATGATTAAAATCAATTCATGTGAATGGAAATTATTGAATAACACCAACAGAGGGAGTGATCATTATATGATATTATGAGCAATTAATTTTACAGTACATGTAGAGGACGGTTACAGAATAGAGAGATGGTGTTTCATTAAAGCTGAATGGGAAAAATTTAGAGTATGATGCATGGAATACATTGCACCCATATCGATGGAAGGGGATGTAGATAGCTGTGCAGATGCAGTGTTGCGCTCGATTACTAACTCTGCATCAACTTGTATACCAAAAAGCATAGTGAATGGGAAAAGAAAAATGGTTCCATGGTGGAATAACTAATGAAAAAATGCAATGAAAGAAAGAAATCGTGCATTTGGAGTCCTAAGGACGCATCTGAACCAGGACAATCTGATTGATTACCAAAGAAGAAAAGCTATGGCATGGAAAATAATTACGTCATCAATGAAGAATGCACGGAGACAGTTCTGCTCATCTATTGGTAGAGAAACAGCTCTGAATGATGTTTGGTCACTGATTAAAAAGATGAATAGGAAAAGAAAATCTGTTAAAATCCCTGTGTTGATAGATAAAGAATACTTGGAAATAAGAAACAAGGAGAAAGATGATTTATTAGGTCAGAAGTTTGCAAACATACATAGTGGAAGTCATGTAGATGAAATACGTGAACAGCAAAAAGAGGATATTAAAATAATAATTTCTGATGTATTAAAAAAAAAGGACATTGACGGATCATCACTAGATGTGGAATTCACAACACGTGAGTTGAAAATGGACTTAGAGGAAAGCGGTTATAAAGCTCCAGGACAAGACCAACTTTGCTGTGCTATATTTAGACAATTACCAGACGGAGTTATGGAAATTATACGAAGACTGTTTGATAGTATATAGAGAGAAGGCATATTACCTCATAACTGGAAAAATGCCTTGATACTGCCTTTTAGTAAGCCTGGCAAAAACCCAGACAATGCAGGAAATTACAGGCCAATAGCAATATCTCACTTGTCTAAATGGATGGAAAAGGTAATAGTTCGTAGACTGTCATATTAATTATAACAGAAAGGATTGATTAGTGCAAAACAAAGTGGTTTTCATAAAGGTAGATCTACAATAGATGCCTTAGTGAAAGTTAGTAATGAGGCTGAAAAAGCAATTAGAATGAAAGAGGTTATGGTTGTAGTGTATTTTGATATAGAGAAAGCCTATGACTTAATGTGGAGAAAAGGTCTACTGATCAAATTATTGAAAGAAATATCCATGATAATGCTAAAAACAGAGAGAATTGGGATTAATGTAAAGTTTTGTTGGGTTCCAGCTCATATTGGTGTGGAGGGCAATGAGAATGCAGATGTGTCTGCAAAGAATTTAAAGTCCCTTTTGGTAAAGGTGAGGCCAAATCATTAAAAAAAAAAAAAACAGCAGTGAGAGAATTGTTGCAGAAAAAGTGGGACACAGATAATAAATGGAGATACAATTATAAAATTCAGAAATCGATTACTGTCAAGGCTTTTAAAGGAAAATGCAGAAGAGAAGAGGTGATTATATCAAGATTAAGACTTGGACATGCTGGCTTATAATCAACCCTGTTTTTAATGGGAAAATGCATTTCAGATAAATGTGATACCTGTAATGTTCCAGAAAATGTGGAGCATGTAATGAGGTGTAAAAAAAATATCATTCAGAAAGGTGCATCTTGCAAAATAAGACATATGAGTTGGAACTAGAATGGAGTTTGAGGGGGATTTTTGGGACGGATGAGAAAATGTGGGAATGTAGTAAGGCTCTCCTTAAATTTATTAAAGATACAGATATGTTTTTTAAAGTACATGAAGCCCTGAAGTTGCGTATCCCGGTACAGTAGGTGGCGGTATGCACCTGAATAAGTGGCACCATTTAAAAAAGACAGAGAGAGAGAGAGAGAGAGAGAGAGAGAGAGAGAGAGAGAGAGATCTGAAGAGTCTCTGTGTTTGTAGCTCATTTGCAGGATTAGGTGGTCTTTTTTTCAGCGTCTATGGCAGTTGACCTGAACTGGTTTGTGACTGGATCGAGATGGTTTCTGAGGTAGTTAATGAAGATGACAGAATGGAGAATGGAGATGAGTATATTAGGGTTGTCCTATTATCATGAGACATTGTGAGAAATTAATTTAAAAATAATTCTTGAATTCAGAAAGGAAGATGTTAATCTAATGTTAATTTAACTCCAATAACATTGTCTAGAGAATTGAAGAAAAAGGAGGAGAATTGGATATAGCTAAGATTTTGAGAGATGTGAGCCTGTTAGTAATATTTGAAACAGAAGAACAAAAACACAAAGCTTTATTCATTGAAAATGTTTGCAAGACAATAGTGAATGAAAGAAAGATTCTGGGTGGGAGAAGAATGAAGCAGGGAGTGATAACCGGCATTCCACTCCATGAAGAGTCATAAAAACTCAAACGAAGTATTTCTGGAGGTGAAAAGAGTACAATAATAAGGTTGCAAAAAACAATGAATGGGGAAAGGATTGATAGTTTGTCAGTTCTTTTGGAGTTTCAGGATTCGATGCTTCCAAGTTAAAATTGGATATATGAGCTTGTTAGTGAGGCCATATATTCCTCCCCCACTATGCTGTTATAGACGTCAGAGATATGGGCATATAGCAGTGGTATGCAAAGGAAAACAGAGATGCCCCAACTGTGGAGGTGATCATAGAATTGAAAACTGTGGAGAGAGTGCACAAGATAAGTGCTGTAAATGTGGTGGGCAAAATAGGGGGATGTGATATACCGTAAGGAAGAGAGATGTGGAAGGTGAGCAAGGGAAAGCTGTAAACAACATAAGTTATGCAGAGGTAATGAAGAGGGTCCAAGAGCAAAGGAGAAATGAAGACACTGACACAGCTAAACACATATTAAGACAAGGGGCTGGTCAAGCAGAGCAAACCAGCACAACACTGATGGTAGGAAAGCAGATTTTGTCCATTGCTTATGTAATAAATTGTACTGATCAAGTCAAGCACAAAACAAAGAAGATGAAAAATGACTGAAAAAGGAGCTGTTAAGTTCTTCGGTATAAAAATATTTATTGGGAAAATATCAGTAAAAGAGGTGTAAGTGATAAGACATTCTGAATATTATATAATGGAATGAAAGAAGTTTTTTAGCTAATGGTCAAGAGTTTAAAGGATTTATAAAAGGGTTTATAAAGAAACCAGAATTCATATGGAAATCGTATTCAGGAAACGTGGCTTAAGCCAGTATTAGATTTTGGTATTAAAGGATATGATGGTATATGCAGAGATAGAGAGGAGGATATTGGGATATATAGGGAGCATGTATATTTGTAAAACACGGAATACAATATAGGGTTCTTGGGAAAGGAAATGAGTTAGAATTTATAATAATAGAAGTTTTGATAAAAGAAGGAAATATTAAAATGATAAATTTTTATTATCCTTGTAAAATATTACCAATAGAATAAATGGATGAATGTATTGTACATTTAGAAGGGAAAATTGTATGGTGTGGAGATTTTAATGCCCAGCATGTTATGGGATAAATGCAATAATGGGAATGGAATAGTATGGATCTAGTATGTTTAAATGTTGGATGGGGTACCAGGGTTAATGTCAGAGCAGGCACAGAATCAGCCATTGATCTTACACTTGTTTCAAATTCACTTGCAGGGGTGTGCTCATGAGAAGTATTTAGAGGAACTACTGTAGGAAGGGATCATTACCCTATAGTAGTTGAAGTAAATTTAAGTATAAAAGATGTACTAGAGGAGGAGTGGACAAATGTTTTTTTTTTTTTTTTTTGAAACTGCAGATTGGGAGACATTTAGGTATATTAGTGAACAAGAAGTGAAAAAAATTGCAATTAAATAAGTTGTTGAGAAAGTTTATTATGCTATTTGTAATGCTATACTATTAGCGGAAAATCAGACTACTCTGAAGAAGGGAGGTAAGAGAAAACTGACAATTGTACCATGGTGGACAAATGAGAGTGATGAATCAATTAAATCTTGAAATAAGGCTTTTAAAATGTTAAAAAAAAAAAAAAAAAAAAAAAAAAAGAATCACTTTCATTTTATTGAATATAAAAGGATGCAAGCAAATGTAAGAAGAATCATTAAATATACAAAGAAAGACTGTTGGAGGAAGTTTTGTAACACAGTGGGAAGGGAAACAGAATATGAGGAATGACAAAGAGAATGAATAGGAGTAAAAGAGAACATGGGTCTCCAATTTTAAGTGATGGAGAAACAACGGCTGTAAGAGATGAGGAGGAAGCAGAAATGCTGGCGAGAAATATTGCTAAAATTCATAACTCAGACAATATAAGTGAAGAGGGAAAAAGAGGAAGGGAAAGTACATTAGAGAAGTGTAAAGAACTAATACAGAATGAGGAATACACTAATGATCTTTTAAATATGGCATTTACGAAGACGGATTTAAATCAATCTCTCAGAAAAACTAAGAAGTCAGCCCCAGGCATGGATCAGATTTGCTATATAATGATAAATCATCTCAGTGAATTGTCCAAGAATGTTTTATTAAAACTGTACAATAAAATTTGGAAGGAAGGAAAATGACCACAAAACTGGAAGGAGGCGGTTATAGTTCCAATACGTAAACCAAAGAAAGACTGTACAAATGCAGGAAATTATAGACCAATTGAGTTGACGTCTAACATCTGTAAAATAATGGTACAAATGGTAAATTAAATGTTAATTTAT
The DNA here is from genome assembly GCF_001660625.3 of Ictalurus punctatus. Lineage (NCBI taxonomy): Eukaryota > Metazoa > Chordata > Actinopteri > Siluriformes > Ictaluridae > Ictalurus > Ictalurus punctatus. Next base: position 3,045,268 of record NC_030425.2, read on the forward strand.
TAGGTGGAAAATAAAAAAGAGTGGCTTTAGAAGAGGGAGAAATAACATGGATTCATCTGTGTTTAGATCACGAAATAAGAAAAGCAGAAATAAACAGAGAGAGTAGTGTCTGTAGTGGCTGTATTCTTTGACATAGAGAAATATGCACAGTATCAAAGGTCAAATGTATAGATGGATGAAGGATTTTTTTTTTATTAGGGAGAGCAATAAAAGTTAGAATAGGTAACAGCTATTCAGAAAAGTTTGTGATCAAAAATGGAACTCCACAAGGAAGTATAGCAAGCCCTTTATTATTTGCCATGATGATATATGATGTGTTTGAAGATTTGGACAATGGGTTGGGGTTCTCGCTTTTTGCTGATGATGGGGCAATCTGGAAAAGGGGAAGGAACATTGATTTCATTGTAAAAAAAAAAAAAAAAAAAATTACAGGAGGCTATAACAAAAGTTGAAGAATGGACATATAGATGGGGTTTTAAATTCTCAGTTGACAAGACAAAGATAATGATTTTTTTTTTACAAGGAAAAAAAATTGGAGATGTGGTCAAATTAAAATGATATAATAAAGAGTCCGAAACATTTCAAGTTTTTAGGGTTGTGGTTTGATGCAAGAATTAAACGGCGATACATATCCAGAAAATGTCGGACAAATGTAAGAAAGTAATAAATATAATGAGATGTTTAGTTGGCGGTGAATGGGGGGCAGATAGGACAGCATTAAAGGCCATGTATAGAGGGTTGATTAGATCTGTATTAGATTATGATTGTGTGGGGTATGGATCAGTAGAAGAAACATCTCTCAGAAAGTTAGATAATATACAGCATCAGGTATTGAGACTATGTACAGGAGCTATAAAACTACACCAACTACAGCAATACATCTAGAAATGGGAGAAATGTCATTAGAAATAAGAAGGATACAGTTATCAGCGAATTATTGGGCTAATATATAGGGCCATAGTCAAGATCATCCAACATTAGGCACTTTAAAGCCCTGTTGGGAAAAAGAGAGGAGGAAAACGAAATGCTTCAGATGGACAGTGATCGCAACAGAACATAAAGCAACAGAATTTAAAGTTACTCAGTTAAATGTTAATATAACTGTGCCGTTACCAGTAATAAAACTTGGTTACGTTCAGATGCTTCAGATTTTACATTGTTAGAAAAGAAAAACAAGGATAAGGAATGTAATTCATATAATGTGCAGAAATATATTAATGAACACCACAGCTATGTTCAGATCTACACAGATGCTTCAAAGAGTTTAGAGAATCTAGGAATAGCAATTACATTTATCAGTAGGTAAAAGATTGGGTTATCTGTTTATACAGGAGAAATGAATTAGCAACACAGTGGATAGAGGAGATAAGACCTTTGAAATCAATCATTTGCACAGAGTCAATTCATCATTGGCTAGCTTACGATACAGTCACTCAGAAAGCAGACCAGACATTTTAATAGAAATACAGCAAACATTATACAGAATACAAATGATCTGTATTACTGTAGTATTTTTATGGGTACCGGGACATAGTGATATCAAAGGAAATGAAATAGCAGATAATGCAGCAAAATAAGCCATGAAAACCAATGACATTAATTTATCAGTTAGTAAAATTAGGAATGAAATCAAGAGTATTATTCAAGAAAAAGTTGAAGGAAAGGTGGCAAAAACAATGGAGAAGAAGAAGAAAAAAAAAGACGATGGTTTTTACAAAATTTAAATGGAAGTGGGAGAGAGGAGAAGTGCAGGAAAACAGGAGAAAGGAGATAATAATATCAAGGATAAGATTAGGACACACAAGACTAAACAGTACACTTTATAAAATGGGTAAACAATACGGGAAGGTGTGAATATTGTAGGCAAGAACAAACAGTAGGACATATGCTATACTGTCAGAAATACGAGACTGAAAGAAGGGGTCTGATACAAAATCTAGCAAAAAAAAAAAGCAATTTATACTAGGAGATATTCTACAAAATAACTCAGGAAATGAACGTTATAGATTTATTTTGCAGTATCTTAAAATAACTAATCTGTGGGAGGGGATGAAAAAAAAAAAAAAGAGAGGGAATATATGTCATTTTGATCCACACTCCATACCAGTCGGTGGCAGTAATACACCATTTTGCTGTTTGTTAACTGCCAATTAAATCTCAAAAGAAGAAGAAGAAGAAGAAGAAGAAGAAGCGATGTCTGGGGATGAATGTGGATGTTTGGTGTATCTGTGATAGTGTGCTAACAATTGAGTGTCAAAAGTTTATTTGGTGCTTGAGTGAACTCACTGATTGTTTATACTGTGTACGAGTGCAGGAAGTGAGTAATTAAAGTAATAACAGTCATAACAACCCCCATGTGCTCTGTTAGGCATGGCGTTCCAAATGGCTCCAAAATATACTTGCCACAGCCATGAAGAGATCCAGGAAGCTAGTATTGGAGGACAGGTTACCTGGCAGTTTTCCCTCCTTCTGCCTCAGTGATAAATCAACTTGAATACTTAAAAATAGATAGTAAGACTCGGCCCACCGCCTGTTTAGAAAATGCAATACTTCCATTACAGCATAAAATTTTAAGGTGTACTGTATAATATTAACCCCAGAGGGACAACCCTTGAGAGCTCTATATTTCTATAGTAAGTATACGATATATATATATATATATATATATATATATATATATATACATATATTCACATATAATTAATGAGCATTATGTAGAAATAATACATTTTTCCTTTATATCCTTCCTTAATTTTTTTTACTGCCTGTTATAGAGGAAAAATAATAATTAACTACTTCATCTTGGTATAGTTATTTTTAACATTTTCACATCTATGTTACGCATACTAAGTATAAAAACTGGTCTCCAACCAAGTATGGCTTTTACGAGGAAGTTATTAACCTCGAAACAATTTCCTGAGATTCCCGGGAGACCACTGGCAAGTAACAATTCACTTGAACCCACAATTATGAACTATGAATTATTAGTGTCAAAAATGACACTTCTAGTGCCTTTATATAACTCCCTACCCCTTATGTTTAATTTTTCTTTCTGGATTTCCTTACTCATTTAGCTTGTATAATAACACCACATTTCTGATTTTTTAAAAGAGTAAGCTCCAGCTTTCAGTACTTGTTTGTCCCAAAACAAATCCCCTCCTGAAAGTCACCTTTGACTACTCATTTGACTCATCAATATTGACAGGCCAGCTAAAAGTTGGATTTAAGGGAGGTGGTCATGTGACTGTCATATGTATGTATGTATGTATGTATGTATGTATGTATGTATGTATGTATGCATATATAAAGTCTTTTTTTAACTATTAGGTGAATCAGTCCATCTCAAGTGGTCCGATATTTGTAAATTTGCTTGCCTGACCATTTTTAATTTTTCTAATTTATTTTGAGTCAGTACCTCTATGCATTGTCATTGCAAAACCACCAACTTTAAAATGTATTTATTTTTACTTGGTTTAACCACTCTTACCATTTGTTTAACCTCAACAAATTTCGTTTATCCAGCTGTTTACGGAAACCTCACTATCTCGGTCCAGGATGGTCCTAGCCCCTTGGAACAAAAACTGGTCTCTAGAGTATGTTACAAGGTACAGGAACATAAACATGTTGCTTAGACTTAGAATTTAAGTCCAGATGTCATGTTCAAGATTGATTACAGTTCCACATTCAGGGTCAATTTATAATGGAAAGGGTTCAAGTTTCAGTCTTACTTATTTTAATGGGGAACCTAGGTAAGTATAGTATGCATGCAGGACATTTCAGGTTTGAGACTTCTCATTTATTTATCTATTTATTGGAGTCAAGAAAGTGCAATTTAAAAAAAATTCCCCTCAATTTCAGGTTGAATATCTCTTGTGTGGGACCAGATACGAACCTGAAATTTTCATAGAAATCAGTTCTCTATAATAGCATTCTGTTATAAAAGTGTTGAGTTTTGACAATGTTGAGAAATCTAGAAAACTGAAGCTTACTTTATTTCTGCATTTTGAGAAATGAACAGATGTAACATAAGCATAACAAATAACAGAAATTGACAGTATTTTGCAGCAATTGTGCTTATGGTCGACATACAATATTTTATACTTGTCAAAGAGGTCTACAATATTACTACATTTGATATTGGCAACAGTGAAGTATGATCTATCACAGGGTTCTTCAAGTTTAGCTCCAACCGCCAAACTTAACTGCCTGTAATTTTCTAGTAATCCTGAGGACCTTGGTTAGCTTGTTCGAGTCTGTTTAATTAGGGTTGGAGCTAAACTCGGCAGCACAGTAAAGTGGACCTCAGATTTGAAGAACCCTGATCTATCATGTTAGTACAGGTGAATAGATTTTATCCAAATATGGAATCACAGTGTTCAGTTGGGTCTTTTACAAATAAACAGTTTGCAAAAGCAGAGCTATGGCGTTGTTTTTCCAGTGATAAAAGCAGTAAGTGACTACAGCACAGAAGTCACTTTTTTTAAATAGAATATCACACTTAACATAAAGACAGCTATAATAAATATGGACTAGCAGATAATAACCAATTCCATTTTTTCCATTATTCCACTGGGCTCGGTTGTCTGCTGCAGTATTCATTGTTATGTGGTTTAAGAGTAATCCGTTTGTTTATTTGAATATCCTTTTGATGGCATGTAGTGGTGAAGGGATCGATCTGTCTTCCCATATGTTGTTAAGGTTTCTTTTGTGTTCTCATAAACAGGGCTCTCAAAAAATATACACATACATGTTTCTATGAATGTCTTTTTTTATATGGTATGTAAGTAAGAAGAGGGGACAAATAACTTGCTCTGCAAATACGTGTTGGAACCAGCTGTGTAACCACAAGTAGTCTACAGCACTGTGTTTTATCTGAATCGGACACTTCATCTGAGTCTGACTCATACCACACAAAACCTACACATGTACATGCTTCAGCAAGGAAACAGCCCTGACCTCAAACAGCTGCTGTGCATGACTGTTTGTTCATGCAGCCATTTTAGCACCAATCACAAAATGCTATTTGTGTAAACCTATATTTTATTAACAGTTCTGAAGCTTCTGAACAGCTACCTCTTCAGTTGTGAGCTTCATGCTACACTAAGCATGTATGGAGACAGTCATGTGGCTGTGGTTACGTCATTTTAAGAAAGTCTGCGGGTGTTACTAACCAGTGTTACAAACATCCTCAGTCTTCCCTAAATACACTCACTGAACACTAATAAGAGCATGTGTACACCTGACTATTTATGCAATTATCCAGTCAGCCAGTCATCTAGTCTTTTTCCAGTCTACTGTCTAGTTTCAATGAGTCTGTGCCCACTGCAGCCTCCGATTCCTGTCCTTGTGCGACACCACACGTGGACTTTTCCTATTGTAGCCCATCTGCTTCAAGGTTTGATGTGTTCTGCATTCTGAGATTTTTTTCTTCTCACCATAGCTGTAAAGAGTGGCTAGTTCAGTTAACGTAGCCTGCCTGTGAGCTCAAACCAGTCTGGGCACTCTTCTGTGACTTTTCTCATCATTGTGTGTTGATTGTGTATTGATTTTGTATTAAAAATGTAATGCATTTTCAGTGTTGAGAAAAGAAAGTACACCCTCTTTTTAAATGTATGTTTTTTTTTTGTTTTTTGTTTTTTTTTTACATATTCAGACTTGTTAAAACATCACCTCTTCCTCATCAGGTCCTAAGACCTAGTAAATCTAACATCAGTGACAAACACCACATTCTACTGTGTCATTATTTACTTACCAAATATATCAGCCCGTATGTGAAAGCCATGTGCGAAAATGTAAGCATATACTTACTGTTTCCGTATCTATTAGCAGTAATTTGCAGCGAGGAGCTATTAATCAAATGCAACAGATTTCTTGATAATCGGGATGTGTGGCCACCTCTATAAAAGCAGAAATTCTGGCATTCTAGTGGTCTGGATTGGTGGCATAGGTTTTTTTGTTAACACCAGTACAAGGAGATAAGACATCACCAATGATCTTACAGAACCAACTGTTTCTACGTACCATTCTGGGAAGGGTTATTCAAACCCAGCATTCTACAGTGAGGAGGATTATTAAAAAATTGAGAACATTCAAAGCTGCTGCCAATCTTCCAAGGAGTCAATGTCCCAGTAAATTCACCACAGTGTCAGACCATTTGATGAGGAAGACGTCAAGCAACCCAAGGGTTACATATAAGGATCTGCAGGACTCTTTTCTCTATTCAAGCACAGTCTGCAATGTTATGTAAAACATCTAACAAAACATTTCTGGAAAACCATGTTGCTTGGGCAGATGATTAAAAATGGAGATGTTTGGTTATAATTAATGCACAGCACAAGCTTTGGCCAAACATGGCATATCACCACGAATGTGGTATAGGGATGATGAGGGATATGTCTGTTTTGCAATTACAGCTCCATGGCACCTTAAGGTTATAAGACGAATATGAACTCCTCATTATACCAAATCATTCTGAAGGCAAATGTGAGGCCATCTGTCCAGCAGATAAAGCTTGGCCTAAACTGGTTCATGCAACAGGACAATTATCATAACCACACCAGCAAAATTACAACTGAATGGCTGAATGATAAAATTAAGATGGACTAGCAGATTATAATCCAATGCCATTATTTATAATTTTGGGCTCGGTTTTCTACCATTGTGAACATATTCATGGTTGTGTGGTTTCAGAGTATCCATTTGTTTATGTGAATATCCTTTTGATGGCATGCCATGGTGAAGGTATTTATCTTCTTTCCAGTGTCTCTTTGATGCTTCTTTTGTGTTCTCATAAACAGGGGCCTCTAAAAAACAGACACACACTTTTAGATATTTATAAGTTATATAATATCATTGTCTTCTTATATGGTCAGTAATGCACAGATGTCTGATGATTGAGGACAAATAAGTTGCTCTGCAAATATATGTTGCACACTAGCACTGTAACCACAAGCAGTCTACAGCACCCTGTCTTACCTGAATTGGAGACCTCCTCTGAGTCTGACTCATAGCACACACCACCTACACATGTATGTGCTCTATCAAGACCCAAGTAAATGACCTCAAACAGACGTTTTGCTCTGCTGTGCATGACTCTTTCACATGCAACCATGTTAAATGTACATACATTCATGATTGCCTACACCATTTTTTGTCTCTCTGTGGGAACCCACAAAGGTACAATGTACAATCTTACAGGGTTTGCCATTTCAGAAAAGGTTATCCAAAGAGCACCCTTTTAGAAGGCTTAGCACTTAACTGCTCAAATAATGGGTTGAAAGACTGTCTGTCGGGGTCACTGCAATGCTGTATGACAATATTTGCATCAGTGCAGTCTGTCGATCTTTGTGTACATAGACTTTACCATGAATAGAAGTTTTATCACCTTTTTTTCTTCTGCATATGACAGTTGTGGTGATCGCAGCTGTTATAATCAAAACACAGCCCCCTGCCACAGCTACCCAGAGCCACCAAGGAGAAGCATTTGGAGGTTCAGATGCTGGAAAGAAAGAGAAGAGAAGAGGAATACTGAATATTCAAATTCAACTTGTATTTGTCACATACACAACCATACACAGTACGACGTGTACTGAAACACTTTTTATGACTGTCTGTGACATAAAATAGAATATACATTGACCAGAATTAACTTGTATACATTTAGAAAAAGGGAAAGTATTTATTTATTTATTTATTTTAAGTTTAAAAAAAATTTAATGTAAGGATATGCAGATAGGTGGCAGAAACAGTCTGACTATAATAATACCTGACTAAATAATATAATAATATGTGACTATTGTAATACCTTATAATGTTTTGGAATAATTAATCTCAAAGCCACTTAGAGCCAACAAAGTAGTTTATTAATTTTTTTTTCTCTTCTCCTGATAAATCAGCCATGCTCTAATGTCATTGCTTCATCTAGGCAAAATCATAATGTAATTAAGCAAGAATAATCAAAAAGTCAAAATCACTATAAACTGAAAAATTAGGATGACCTTAAATTTTTTTATATTTTTTAAATAATATTTTATTTTTTTTAAATAATAATATTTAATAATATATAATAAAAAATAATAATATTTTTTTTTCAGTGAATATTCTGGTTTAAGTTCGAACAGTTGGTTTGATGCCAAGGAATCCCTAGAAAGAAGAACATGGGGTGTTTGAGTCTACAAACCAGCACAGTCAAATGGACTGGCCACAGAGCACACTTAAGTTGTCACAGCTTGGTTTTATGCTCCAGCACCCACAAGTTCTGTCAGCCACAGGTGAGTGGGGAAAACGGCACTCCCACCACTAAAATGTCCCTCAGACCATACAAAAAAATAAACAATACAGGAAGATGTATTTTCTGTCTTGCAGTATCAGTTACTGTGAACTTAAGGATGTCCATATTTGTTGTTTTATTCAGTGTTAAGTCTGCACACTGAGCCCTAAACACTCACTCATAAGGCCCTTCTCCAAAACCAGACCCAAATAAAACCCCAATCTCAGCAAGAGGGGCATAAGCTCTAGCTTTCATGTAGAGATTAGTTCTGCAAAAACAGTGTGAGAACTGCATGCCGTGCATCCACTGGTGGCCAGATAATTCTGCTCATAGTCATATCATCATGTTTTGTTAATCTATGTATTAAACTTTTTATCTGTTACAGAAGAAAGATATGGGAAGCTCCCCTGTCTAAACAGACACTGGCCCACTGGGTAATTATCACAATAGTCAGTGTGCCAGACACCCAGGTTCTCCAGAGACATGTGGGGAGTGTTTCCTCCTTAGAGGTACGCCAATCCAGGAATTCTGTGTTGCTGTTAACTGGACGTTACCATGTATTCCCTCCAGGTTATAAAAGTTAAGTTGTGGTGGTCATTTTTTTTTTCTTTTCCACATTTTTTCTCTCCTCAATTTGGTCCAAATCAATACTGAAAATGATTCAGAACTGCACTCTAGTCCAAAACTGGATTTGAATCCTACAGCCCTAGTTTTGGCGGGTGCTTATAGTGTTTGAAAGATGCACTGATACAGCATCCTCGCTTTCCATCAGGGTAAATAGAGAATGTTTTGAGTTCAGATAAATGTTAAATGTATGAGGATCCATAGACATTGTGCTGGTTAAATAATGTAATTGCAAGGGCTACGATATCCTGACATTACAGTGGACTAGAAGATTCCAGACAAGCATCGTTTTTAACTGCCCTAGGCAATGAAAATGGCAACAATTTAATTTTGTTGGTTTATTGAAGGTAGAAGCTTCTTTAGCAGCAAATTATTGTAATTCCAGTGTGAGAGTTAATCCATTACTTTTATTCTTCTCTTTATGCTTTACACTTACTCTATTCTATTCAAACATTCTGCTTCTTTCTAGAAATAAATGCTTAAAATGACCAAAATTATCTGCCAACAGATCAAAACTGTTTTACTCTTGAAATCAGTAAAAATGGCTAGAAATAGGTATAATATTCATTTGCTTTAGTAAAATCTCTTAATAGGAAACAGTAGATTACTGTAATTCAACATACATTCAAGATATTATCACTTGCTAAGATGACTTTTTTGTGATTAATCTTTTAATCTTTTATATACAGTATGTAATGACTTTGAAATGTTGATGAAGAAGATGATGATGATAGGGATTATCATTTAACTGATTTGGGGTAACAGTTTAAAGGTCTTAAATGTTAGGCAAGACTACCTGACCATTATAGGCAGGACTACCTGACCATTATAGGCAGGCCTACCTGACCATTATAGGCAAGACTACCTGACCATTATAGGCAAGACTACCTGACCATTATAGGCAAGACTATCTGAAACCCACTGACTTAGACTAAACTCTGCTACAGAAGGCACCACTAAGATAATGTAATGATCTAAATCTTAATAAGTGTCCTTCTCAACCTCTCCAGTTACCTCAGTCCAGCAATGCAAATTAAAACCAGGTCAAGTACAGATGAACTAGCTGTGACTGTGGAAAATCTTCCAACGAATATACAAAAACTGATAAAAGCCAACATTTTACCATAAGTTGTAGTTGAATTTTTTGTACTGTCCTCCAAATTACTGTCTGTGGGTGAATCTGCAAAAGGGAAACATGGTAATATAAGGTAGCTTATTTAGATGTTAGATGTAGCATAGCAAGGGAGAGATGAAGTTGTGAGATATCACTCATGCTCAATTCAATGCAATTTAAAATAGAATAGAATACAATGCTTTTATTGTCACTGCACAACAGTACAATGAAATTTAATGTGTAGTGCCTGATGGTGCTAAAAGTATATAAAAAGTATATAAATATAGGTATAATATTACAACAACAAAATAAATAAATAAATAAACTACCAGTTCACAATCACAACCAGCCAGCTGCCCACTTTCATATGCCAGCTATCAACTGGGGAGAATGAAGACTAACACATGCTTCCTCTGAGACACATGAAGACAACCAACAGCATCATTTTGAACTGTCATCGCAGGTCATCACAAGGCACTGTAACACAGTTAGAGGAAAGTCTGTCCTCTTCTGCATACATGCTCATAGATACCCACCCACGATTAACTAGTGTTGCAGTGATTGACATGGGACTTTTTTTTTTTTTTTTTTTTTTTTTTTTTTACAAACTCTTGGTTGAGACCAAGACCATATTTAGCAAGACCAATGCCCATGACCGAGACAAGTCCAAGTGCAAATACCAATAACCATTTGAGACTGCACTCAAGTCTAAAACTGGATTTGAATCCTACAGCCCCGAATTTTTTTTGCGGGCGCTTACAGTGTGTGAAAGATGCACTAAAGCAGCATCCTCGCTTTCCAACAAGGTACACAGAGAATGTTTTGAGGTTGACCAAATAGTTAAATGTATGGGGATCTGTCAACACTGTGCTGGTTGAAGAATGTAATGGCAAGTTCTACGATATCCTGACATTACAGTGGACTAGAAGATTCCACTGGTCTTTGTTTTTTAACTGCCCCAGCTAATGCAAATGGCAACAATTTAATTTTGTTAGTTTATTTAAGGTAGAATCTTCTGTAGCAGCAAATTATTGTAATTCCAGTGTGAGAGTTAATCCATTGCTTTTGTTTAGTAATTTGACATTCAATAATAATGCAGGTTTCCATACATAGCAAATTGTCTTCCAAAACGTTTCATACTTAGTTTATATTATATTATTTATTTATTAGTTTGTTTGTTTGTTTGTTTTCAGATAGCCTTTAAGAATGTCTTTGACAAAAGAAGAATGTACTGAAATCATTCTCACGGCTGGATCGGAAAGCTGTCGCAAGGTTGCAATAGACTATCAGGAAACATGGCAAGCACATCAGACACGACACTGCTGTCAAACTTATTAAATTAAAAAATACTGTAAGCATTGCAGACCAACTGAGAAGTGGATGTCCACAAACATCCACTGACAAAGACACAGCTGACATGGTGCTGGCATACATAGTCCCCTAAGTCTACGTACTGATCAGTGCTTCTCAACTTGTGGGCATTACTCTATGAAAAATGTAGCATCTTAAAAATAGATTGATTATAATCAGATTTATCTAGTATTTCCTATTATGAGATTACATGTGATATAAGATTACTAAACATATTTTTAAACACATTTACTCATTTCCGGCTTCACACTTTGTTATTCTGTTGGCCAAGAAATTCTGCATCTTTCTAGAAATAAATGCATAAAATTATCCAACAGGACAAAACTGTTTAATGCTTCAAATCAGTAAAAAAATTTTTTAAAAATGCCTAGAAATAAGTTAGCTGTGACTGTAGAAAATTGTTTTGTAGAAACATTTTACCATAAATCGTAGAAGAATTTGTTGTATGGTCCTCAACATTACACTCTGTGGGAGGAGCTGCAAAAGAGAAATATGGTAATAAGAAATAGCTTAATTAAATGTTAGATGTAGTGTAGCTAGTGAGAGATGATATTTTGAGATATTACTCATGCTCTAATTAATGCTAATTAGTTATTTTTGAGAATCATGGAAATGCTAAGCACTTAAGAAATTTGTCCATTTACATTGCTGAATTCATACAGTACACTAGTGCAGCGTGTCAAGATAGCTAATAAAGACTAAAATGCCATGGTATACTCTTCATTTAAATATGGCTTATTTTAATGTGACTCCCAGTAACATTTCAAAATTTGCAAAATAAATGAAAAATTAAGTGAAATCAGGTGTTCTTAATCTTAATAGGGGACAATGCCATGTTGTAACTAATATGTAAAGGCATTGGACTGTTACATCTAACCATGTTACGATTGCTTTTTACTATAAAGTATTCGGTACATCAATATTTTAAACATGAGCACAGGGTGTCTCTATACCTTCAGATATGTTCTGAAGGTTTTGTTATAGAATTTCTAAACCCACACTGATATATTTCTTCATATATATATATATATATATATATATATATATATATATATATATATATATATATATATATATATATATGTATATATGTATGTATGTATGTATGTATGTGTGTGTGTGTGTGTGTGTATATATATATATGAAATAGTACTTACAAATGACCAGTTCAGATCCATTGCTGAGGTTACTTATGAGTATAGGAATATCCTGTGTGACCTGACAAAAGTACCATCCACTGTCATTTAAAGTAACATTTCGAATGGTCAAATATGAAGCAGTGTGTCCTTTCTCTTCATGGTAATGCCTCACATTGGAGCCAGGTGGTGAGTGGAGTTCATTAATGTTCTTACGGTCATTAAAGTCAGACGTTTTGTCAAAATACCAGGCCACTTTGAGCCCTTTAACATCTGTGTGAAACATGCAGCTGATGGTTGTGTGTGATCCTGTACATGCTTTAACCATCTTTGGGACCTCAGGTTCGATACGTGTCCCCTGAACTCTGGCGTTAATTATGGCTCCCACTGTGGGGAAAACAAAACACAGAGAATGCATCATATTTCAATGAAAAAGTCAGGGTTAAACATCACAGGAATAATTTGAAAACCAATAGAGTTTACTAGTATTTCATTTATTAAAAGTAAATAAATCATTTAATGAAGTTCCTAACATCAAACTCCTGTCAGTACTATAGACAGGTACAGTATTATGGGGCTTGGACTCTGACAGAAGTATCTGAATATGAATTTCATACATCAATTACATACACATCACATATGTATATAATTGATAGAAAATGTGTATGTTTTTTTTTTCTTCTGGTGTATTTAAAACCAATATATCGCCAATATTTTTTCTTTGTTTTGAACATGCCTAGGGATGAGATTTGCCTTTAAAACATATATTTCAAAATGGCATGTTATGGTTGTAAGTTAAAAAAAAATATATATATATATATATATATATATATATATATCACATACAAACCTAAAACATTTTAATCTAAAAAATAAAGAAATAAAATAATAATATTAATAAAAGATTTTATGAAAGTGAAGCATACAGGATTTCCAGGGAAAAGCAAATGCCTTGAGACTCTTAAAGAACAATGTAAGTGCATCTAAAGTTTCAGAAATAGCCAAATTCATGTTACACATCTAACCTTTACCTGTGGGCACTGAGTCTTTAATGTCACTGTAGAAAACTAGCTATTTGTGTAGAGTACAGTTTATATATATATGTTTGACAAATTAATTTTATATAATCATACTATTAAAATATTGAGCACATATTTATTAAATGTACAATACCATTTAATATTGGCTATGGCTTTTTATTGAAACTTTCCACTCACAGAACACACAATATTAAAATTTATATTATTTATAGATCTGCTTGTTTTGTTTTATTGTTTTGTTTGTTTATTGATGCTTGGATTAAACATATTCAAGTCAAGGGACCATTTAAACAGTCAATCAACAATACGAAAGTGACGATAAATATAATAACATTAATAATGGTGGGTTATGATTTCCAATCGCGGACCCCACTGACGTTGAGAACCGAGGTTGTAGGGCAATGTGATACATGTCAAAAGCTTGGTTTATTCAAATAATTAGGGAATACTAATAAATAACCAATAAATGCAAACCCTCCTCCCCCAAACAATATTAAAAACTGTGATTGACTTAAATATTTAACCTTCTGCCTTTTGTTGCATGATAGAATAAGTTACAAATTATTCAAGCCCCACAAACAACCATCAAAACAACTTCAATTTATCTTGTATAGGTATGAATGTAAAATGTCTGACCTGTGAGCAATAGCAGAAAATTCCTGTTGAATAAGTAGTCCATTGTTCTTGTTAAAAGCATTGTGACCAAGATGCCAGGACCTTTTGGACAGAACCAAAAAGTACAAAGATGTCGTCTTGTGGGTCACAGGAAATGCACACCTACAACACTAAAAAATATGTTGTGTTAAACACACTAGTTTGTGTTTGTGTCAAAGGGGTCTAAGGCTGAGTGTTGAGTTATCTAGGCAGGTTCCTGTCAAATCATGTTGAAAAGCTAAAGCAGCAAAAGAGGTGAAGAGGAAGTCTATGCAAAAAGAAACCACTCAAACCACCAGCACAACTATGAATCAAGCATGAAAATAGGAAAGGGGAAAAAAACAGCATATAGAAAAAGTTACATTTATTGGTGCATTTAATAAATGACTTAAACAAATAAATGAATAGAGTTCACACTAAATAAAGGAATAAAATAGTAACTATAGAATCAGTTTGAGTCACCACTTTGTGAGAAAAGCACAGTGAGAAAACAGGTCAACCACATAAAGGCCAAGCAAGAAATAAAAACTATGTAACTCCTGCATGATGTGGAACATGAAACTCGATGCATGTGTAATTAGCAAGTCTCTGTTTCATTTCATTTTACCATAAAACCCATAAAATGTCTAAGCTCACACTCACGCAATCCAAACATATGTGTGTGATAGCCTGGGAAAAAAACTTTTCATGAGGTCAAATGTGTTCAAAATGTTATATAGTTCTGAAAACTACAAGTTTGAAGGGAAATGTTTCTGTTTTTTACATACAGTCACTGGAAAAGGAAAGTAACTAACTTCTATAAACAATCAAATAACATCAGGTGACAAAAAAAAAAAAAAACAACAACAACAACAACAACAAAAACAGTTTTCAATATGTGGTAATTCCAGGTGGGAAAAAATAAGTACACGGATTTCAAATACGTACAGTATAAATAAGGATTGTTTACAAATGGAGAGCATTCAAAACAGTTGCTAGTCTTCCCAGGAGTGGGAGTCCCAGCAAATTCAGTGCAAGGACAGACCGTTTAGTGCTTAAATATAAAGAAAACCCAAAGAGCTACACTGTGTGACCTACAGGCCTCTGCAAGTACATTAAATGTTAATGTTCATGACAGCACAATCATAAAAAGACCAAACAAGTATGGCGTTCAGGGAAGGGTGGCTAGGAAAAAGTCCTTTCTCTCCAAAAAAGAATATGGAGCATGACTTAGGTTTGAAAAATTGCATCTGGATAAACCACAGGAGTTCTGGAACAGTATCCTTTGAACTGATGAGACCTTGGTGGAGATGTTTGGCCATCATTCACAGTGCCATGTTTGGTGAAAACCAAACACAGTTTGAGTGTTACACCAGTGTAACACCACATACCAACTGTCAAGCATGGTGGTGGAGGGGTGATGATTTGGGCTTGTTTTACAGCCACTGGACCTGGGAAACTTGTAGTCATTCAGGAAACAATGAACTCTATTTTATACCAAAATATTCTCAGGCAAATGTGAAGCCATCTGTCCAGCAGTTTAAGCTGGACTGAAATTGGGTCATGCATGCAGCAGGACAATGATCCCGTGCACAGCAGTGATTCGACATCTGAACAAAAAAATTAATGTGTTGGAATGGCCTAGTTAAAGTCCAGACAATCCCCTGAGATGGTGTGGCAGGAGATCTGTGCATAAACAAATGCCCTCAAACATCAATGAACTGAAGCAATGTTTTAAATGAGAAATTTCTCCAAAATCATGTGAGACTGCTGAAAATACAGAAAACATCTACTTCAAGTTATTGTTGCTGGTTCTACTGAATTATATGGTGTACTTATTTTTCCCACCTAGCTTCTGAATTGTGGTTTACTTTTTGGGACACAGTGACTACATACTGTCCCCTCTGAAAGTATTTGAACAGCAAGGCCAATTCTATTGTTTTATATATTGGAGACATTTTTGGTTTGACAACAAAAAATGAATGTGAGATGATAGATCAGAACGTCACCTGTAATAAACAACTTAAAACATTGTGCCTTTTGTTTGAGCCATCCCATTTTTTCAAGTGAGCAAAAATATTGGAACATGTGACTGACAGATGTTGTGTTAAATTGATTGTATAAAGAATTAATAGCTCTGAATGAATCTACTCTGATTTGAGCCCTAGGTTTCATCTGTGAATATTGCATTTGTTGTTGAAAAGGAAGACCAAAGAGCTGTGTATGGGAGGAAAGCAAGCCATTTTGATGCTGAGAAAAGAAAGTAAATCTATCAGAGCCATTGCATAAGCATTGGGCATAGTCACTACAAAAATTTGGAATGCCATGAAAAAGAAAGAAACCACTGGTGTACTAGCAACCAGACATGGAACAGGTTGGCCAAGGAAAACAACAACAGTTGATGACAGAAACATTGTGAGAGCTGTGAATAAAAACCCCAAAACAACAGTTTCATCACAAACACCTTTCACAGGGAAAGGGTGAAGGTATCGCAACCCCCAATTCAAAGACTTCAAGTGCAGAAATATAGAGGCCATATCACAAGATGCAAACCACTCACGAGCTGTAAGAATCAGAAAGCCAGATTGGAATTCACAAAGAAATACAGAGATGAGCCACAAATGTTCTGGAAACAAGATTAACCTCTACCAAAGTGATGGAAAGGACAAAGTGTGGAGAGAGGATCTGCTCATGATCCAAAAACATAGAAGCTCATCAGTCAAGCATGGTGTCATAGCTTGGGCTTGCATGGCTGTTTCTGAAATGGGCTCACTTATCTTTATTAATGATGTAACTCATGATGTAGTAGCAGAATGAATTCGGAAGACTACAGAAACAATCTGTCTTCCAATTTACAGAGAAATGCATCCAATCTAAATAGGAGAAACTTGGAACATGCAGGAGCAAACCCCAGAAGCTGCAGCAGCCCACCACATCTCCAGATGTGTCCCCTGCCATCGTTCCACCCCTGACACTCACCAAGGTGACCTCCACTGAAAATCCAGAGGCCTTCTTGGAGCTTTTTGAGCATGCAGCAGCTGCATGGGTATGGCCAGAGGAAGAATGGGCTCTCTGACTCCTTCCCTTGCTATTGGGGGAAGCACAGCAGCTTGCTGCACAGACGCTGCAGTCACAGATGCAGCTGGAGTATTCCAACATCAAGAGTGGAGTCCTGCAGAGGGTTGGTCGAACACCAGAGGAGCACCACTGACAATCCCATTTGCTGCAGTGCCCCTTCACCTACGCACAGCATCTGTAGGCCTCCTGTCACCAGTGCTTGATGGCAGAGTAACGAGACTCAGAACAGATCATCGAGCTGGAGATACTGGAGCAAGTCATCACTCAACTCTCAACAGAAACAGTGGAGTGGTTCCATTGTCATTGGCCTGCTTCCCTGGATGAAGCCATTCAGATGGCAGAGGATCACTTGGTGTCCATGCCTGGTCCAGGTATCTCTCTCACTCTCTCTTTCCATATTCCTACCATGGTCTCAGCTCCCTAAGACCAAAGGGCCAGGGTGCTGTTGCTAAACCCTGAATCTGGATTTCTCCCTACTTTTCCTCCCCACCTTCTCTGATGTTTCTCCCAGCTCCTTCTCTCTCCACATATGTGGAAACTTCTGGGCCCACCAAGAATGGTGCATTGGCAAATGCATGATTGATGAAGGTGAGGTTATGTTCACGAGTATCTGCTGGTGCCAGTCATTATTAAATTCAAAAGCATGATGTAACGGTAGTGGCAAATAAAACATCTGAAATCTGCCCTGATATCCTTGAGATGGGCAGGACTCATAGCAAATCCAAAGAAGTGTGCAACTGGATTGGTGGAAGTAAGGTATCTGGAATTCCACTTGGGTCATGGGCAGGTGCATGCCCAAACCTGATCTCAACCCAATTTAGCATGCTTTTAATTTACTGAAGACAGATCTGAAGGCAGAAAGACCTACAAACAAGCAGCTACTGAAGGCAGCTGCAGAAAAGGCCTGGCAAAGCATCTCAAGGGAGGGAATTAAGCATTTGTTGATGTGCATGGGTTCCAGATTTCAGGCAGTCATTGGCTGGGAAGGATTTGCATCGAAGTATTAAAAATAATTAGGGGTCCAAGCACAAAGTGCTGGAACTCTATTGTATTTGTACTAATTTTTGTTCTTCTGATTATTATTATTCTTTTTCTCCACTAAAAGTGTCTGTGTGTCAGACTGTATTGTAAGTGGTAGAGACACCAAACTTGGTGGGATGGTCCGAAATCCCACCTAATATTTTTTATTATTTTGATTCATCAAAGATTTGCAAAGATATTAGTTAATAAATTGGTCAGGAAACACCCATTTTTACAAGAAAATTATACATAGAGGACAGGACATTCTGAGAACACACAGCAAGTTGTGTTAAATTCTGCCCATAGGGGGCACTAAAACTGAAAATAGTAAATGGTCTGTACTTATATAGTTAACCTTAGTGGTTCTACAAAGCGCTTTACACTATTTCTGATTCACCCATTCACACACCAATGGTAGCAGAGCGGCCATGCAAGGCGCTAGCTTGCCATCAGGAGCAACGTTGGGTTCAGTGTCTTGCCCAAGGACACTTCGGTATGTGGAGTCGTGTGGGCCTGGAATCGATCCACCAACCCTACAATTAGTGGACAACCCGCTCTACCACTTGAACCACAGCCGCCCAACCACTATAACTGCACAACTGTATGCTAATAACTCTGCATTCGTTCATGCTAGCATACAATTCTGGCTTCCTATGAATCCTTGAATCAAGCATTACAAAATGTGTATCTCATTTTTATTTTTATATATAAAATGTATCTGCAATTCGAATTTTCTAAAATAAATAAATAAATAAAACACTTTTTTTTTTAAACTCGTCCTTGGCCATTTGTCTTCACACAAAATTTGGTATGCACCATCTTGAGAGACCCCAGACAAAAACTTATCAAAAGAATTTTGATTCATGATATTGTTGTGGAGATATAGACTTGCGTATTTGTGGGTGTGGCAAATAGGTGTGACAAAAAATAACTAACCCATGCACCAGACTCTCATGTTATGTCTCAACCAGCTCCCTAATTCAGTAGGCAGTTCAGTTCAGTAAAATCAGTAAACACCTGTTCGGGCACTAGTAAGGACCCTGGCTCACTACACATTGGGACACTGATAACTGATTTTCCAGTGTTCTGTCGATTCATGCTACTTAGTGGTTCTGCACATGTGCAGACCCACATTTTTTTTTTTGCCTTACCTCACACATAAATCTACGTAGATTTGCGGTCTAGATTTCGGCTGATGGTGAGCACTCTAGGGGTGTCAGCAGAATGTAGAAATTAGCTGATAATGGCATGTGTTCTGCTTCTTTAAACAGACATAGCTCATTATGAACTAGCAAACAAGCGGTGCGGTAATGTTGGTTTTATATTGGACATTCATTATACATTTGAGCTTTTCTTCAACATTAATGATATGTAATCACAAAATAGTGGCGGTTCATGCTGTATGTCTTTCAGATCATGCACGTAAAGCATCATTTTAAAAGTAATTATGATATTGTTTCAAACATCAGAAGTGAAGGATTCTTCACAACGATCCCCACTTGGGCACTTGGTAGTGTCTGAAAAGTGCAAAATCCACAACAAACTTGGCTAAATATATGTATTATTCCATAAAAAACACCTGGTCATGTGATCCAGTGATGTCACACCACCTGTAATATATTCACTAGCACTTGTAACACATCATACATGAGTTGGATTTTAAAAACATTTCAAAACAGTATACCATCATTTCTATGAGCTCAAACTTGAAGATAATATGAGCACTTGTAATTTTGTGTTATAGCAATACTAAATAGTTGTGTGTTAGTTTTGGAGAGAAGGTGGGGAGAAGTGTTTAACTTCCTTGCTAACCTGTCTGGGTATAATAAGGCCCAGAAATTAAATCTTAGGAGGTATGCTTCCAAATTCACACTAAAGGGTGAATATCTGAAATACAGTAAATGCTAATGTAGCTAGTGTTTTGGTAAGACAGCTATTTAATGATTGTAGTTCTTTAATCAATATTTACTGCAGAAGAAGATCTTTTCTTTGAAAGTAGAAGAAAATGCAAGAAAACTCTTCAAGGAATTTCACTCCTCTCCAATTGGGGGGCAATCAGGCATCCTGAAAACATGCACTGCAATGAGCTCCAGGTTTTAGTGGCTTGGCATGTGCATTGATATTGACAGCTGGGTTTGTGTTTGAGTTATTTTTGTGTTTTGAACTGTTATGTAGCTGTATTAATATTAACAGCTAGTTTCTTAAAGGGCTTGGAATGCAATGAATGCCAGAAGGTTGCAAAACCTTTGTTTGCTGCACAGCCATTAGTGTGTATAAAGGTAAATCGTTGCAGTGGTAACTTGATATTATAGAACAGCTATTAATAAAGAAAAATGTAAAATATAAAAGTAAATATATTGGTTTTACCTTGATATGTGTCTTCTGTCTGGAAGCTAATTGGCATTGATTTGACAGGACCTCTCCCGAAAACTGTGGATGGTTTCCAGTACATTCTGACAGCCACAGATTACTTTTCAAAATGGGTTGAGGCTTTCCCATTAAAGACCAAATCGACAGCAGAAGTGGGGTGCCATATTGTCACGTGATCCACGTAAAGAAGGTTAGGACGGATGCAAGTGCAGATAAGAGTTTATTTAGAGAGAGAAAGGCAGACAAATCCAAAACAGGAAACAACGGCGAGGTCAAGAAACAGGCAATGGGTCAGGTGATCGGCAAACAGGTATAAACGAGGCAAGGCTAAAATCAAGAACGAGAAATGAGAAACAAGGTCAAAGAACATGAAACTAAACAAGGAACAGGGTACTAACACTTGTTACGGTGATAACACTCAATAATACGTGAAGTGCAAAGAGACACGAGGGGTTTAAATGACAAACGTAATCAGGGGTGAAACACAAGACAGCTGAAAACAATGATGCATACTTACGGGAAACAACCAATGATAATACAGCAGCAAAGAAAGGACATAAACCATAACAAAAGCATGTGTAAAAAGTAAACAAAGTCAAAGTCACTGAAGACCCAAAAGCGTGCGTTCACTAAGAACTTGTGCATTGGGCTTGCGCTTCAAACTCGCGCAATGAGCTCGCACAACAAGCTCGCGCTTCGGGTTTCCGAGCACGCTGGGATACTGCAGCGCTAGCTCGAGGGGAAATCTTGACACAAATGTGCTCTATTATACATAGACATGTTTGTCCTAAAAGAATCCTCTCAGACCTGGGAAGAGAATTTGTGAATGAAGAATATGCATTTTTCAAATACTATTGTTGTATTGTTATTAGTCCTTTCTGCTCTTGTGTTTATTTCTACTGTGACTGTTTTATGTTTCAGCTCAACAACAGCCTCTATAATATGTTGTCTATTGAAAGAAGTGTCACAGCTGCCTATTACCCGCAAACCAATGGCCTGGAGGAGAAAACAAATGACAACATAAAGTGACAAGTTTTTTTTCAAGCTTTTAGTAGAGATTCATGGCTTCTTGTGTTACATTGCTTTGAACATACCACTTCAATTTCAGGTAAAGGTACTCTGTTGCTTGTACCATGTGGATAATTAATATTAGTCACAAATTCAATGTATTACTCTTTATTCACTGTATATATTTATTTTATATGATTAATATCAATGTTTTATGCAGGAGCAAGAAATTTGAATGTATTTCGGAGAGAAGCTTAATTTTGTTTATTTTGCATTTATTAATTGACATCTTAGAGCTCTCACATAATTGTTCAATGAAAAGCAGAACAACTGGGATGTCTTTTTTGCATGCATCATTGTTTTCATTAATGTCAAAGTTCCACACCAGCACAAAACACTCCACTTTGATGTATGGGAGGGAGGCAGTTTTCCCATCTGAGGTTCCTGTTGACATGCCAGTAAGTTTGTCTCTGAAATTATTTACAAAAATAATTGCATTGGCATTTTCTTAAGCAATCAGAGCTACAACACAGTATTTAGCAAAGTTAGTTTTCAAAACTTACATATATATATATATATTGCCTTTGAAGTAGTTGAAACAGTTATTTGTTAATTAACTATTAATCTGTTGCCACAACAATGTTTTAAGATTTAAGATGCACATTTCTCAGAATTTATTTTAGGATTCTAGATTTTGAATTATCTTAATCTGGATAATTATTGGTAATATTGTTTTCTGAAAATGTCACATGTAAAAAATTATTTTGTAACAGCACAAATTTGGTATAAATTCAAATGAGAGTATCTTGATAAATAACTGGTTCTGCCTTTAGCTTTATTCTAAACAGCATTCTGTAATCATCAACTAGCTATTAAAGAACTCAGAACTCCTACGGGTTTACATTTTTAGAAAAAAAATTAAAAATGCTTTTCATTTCAGATTTCCACCATAATTTTTGCTGAGGAAAAATTTTTTTTTCAACTTTTTGAATGGGAGAAAAAAAAAGTCAATAGACACTGCAAAAAACAACAACAGCGGAAAACATCTCCAAGTCTCAGGAAAAACAGAAGCAGGCATATGCAAAAAGAGTACAAAATAAGTACCAAAATACTGTTTATTGTATTGGAGATGAGGTGCTTCTCTTCAACATGAGGAAGCAGGGAAGGAAGAGAGGAAGAATTAAGCCTGATTTTTCAGGAACTTATGCAATTCAGTCGATATGTGGCATAACATTGTCTAATTCTGAAGGCGTTACTTTAAAGAACAAATACAATGTAAACCACATCAATATGGAGAAGGAGGATGGCAGGTTAACAAGTCGGTCATTTTGCTAATAAAGGTGATGTCATCCATCCATCCATTCATCCATCCATCTTCTATACCGCTTATCCTTCCTTCAGGGTCACGGGGAACCTGGAGCCTATCCCAAGGAGCATGGGGCACAAGGCGGGGTACACCCTGGACAGGGTGCCAGTCCATCGCAGGACACAATCACATACACACTCACACACCCATTCATACACTACGGACATTTTAGACACACCAATCAGCCTACCATGCATGTCTTTGGACTGGGGGAGGAAACCTGAGTACCCGGAGGAAACCCCGGCAGCACGGGGAGTACATGCAAACTCCACACACACAGGGAGGTGATGTCATTCCCTCTCAAATCACCTACTGCTTACCTCTAAGGGGGCAAGTGGTTCCACCATCCCAGCTACATGCCCCCACAGCATAGCAGAGCCACCGGATCCCCTCAACTGTAAGGGTTAAGCATTCAGGCCTTTAAGTTGTCATCCATCTGTGTGTGTGTGTGTGTGTGTGTGTGTGTGTGTGTGTGTGTGTGTGTGTGTGTGTGTGTGTGTGTGTGTGAAATGCATTTTCTTTCTTACTCGCAAATGAAACCACTTTTATTTACTCATACAGTAATTTTAGTTGTTAATACAAATGTGATAATTGCTGGATCGTTTAAAATTTCAAAATATGCTCCCCATACTCTTGTAGTACACTTACCCCTGTTTTTAATTAAACAAAAAACAAATACCCATATCATAATGCTGTGAGAGTTACACTATTATAGGATATACACAACTGGAGACGGAAACACATAGGGTAGCATTTTTTAATATGGTAGCGTGAATCGATAGACTCTGGTATTGACTTGCGCTACCGTAGCAAAATCTGACAAGGTACTGCAAATCGTCAGAACAGGCGACACGACTACGTATTCGTGTGGTAAAACGTCACAAATAAATTTTTAACCACATTTTTTATGTCATATCAATTTGTTAGCTTAATCACACACATTTCTGCAATAATGTGTCAAGCAGGATCATAGGAAAGCCAGTGGACTTTTAACAAAATCATTAAACACTTAAAAGTCCTTACACTCAAACAAACTTTATATAGAATGTGAAATATAGTTAAAAATTATTAACATAAGTAATCATTTGAGAGATGCAACAATGATAACAAGCTACCTACATTTGTAGCCGGAAGTTGGCTGAGAGTTCGTCCCTCATTTCTTGGTCAAGCTGACAGGCTTGAGAAAACATGATGTCATTTACAGTAAGGGAACATAATAGAGCGGTGCAGGGACGACGTCATTTTGTACCGGAACCCGGAAGTTATCATCACACCGGTTCCCTCGACCAAAGCCCAATAGGATTTTCACATAGACTTTTGGATTATCGCAAAAAATAATCTCTGTGACCAACAAATGTTTACAACACTAACACGTTTCGTCCATCAAGATCATTTTCACAGATGAACACCACGTTTATGAAGTGTGAAGCCTAAATACAATCACCAGAAATAAACAGTTAACCGTACGCTATAAACAAACTACACCACGGTCACTCGACTTCAACGTCACCATCAGCGAGCTTCCCACAACTTCTCCAAACTTTATTTAAAACATTTTCCATAATACGGATTTACTCTGTGGATGATCTTCATCCACGTTTTTTTGGGGGGGATTGTGCACAGCAAACCTGAACCAGTTTATCTGCAAAGTTTTTCCTGTTCTGCGTGATGACGTTTAATGCCCCCGGCAACGTCTGTAGTCCCAATTATCAACTTGCTTGCAACCGCCTTTTTCAATACACGTAACGCTTTAAAAACTCATGTGTGGGACATTAATGATGTATTTTATGTCGTAGAATAAAACATGAAAATATTTTGAGCTTGTGTTCACCACAGACCTTATTTCAGTTTTTTAACCAAAATCCCATTCAAAAAACCCACTGACTTCGGGACGATGGAACCGGAAGGACTATAATGTTAACTTGTTTCTGGGTTTTGGCGTACAAAATGACGCCATCCCTGCACCACTCTATGAGCATCAAAGCTCCCTGGTTTTTGCGGTGCATTGTAAAAAAATTATAATAAAATAAATAAAAATGAAAATAGTACCAAAACATGTAAAGCAAATTATAACATAGATTAAATTACATTTCATCCATACATGTCGCCAGTAATTTAGAGAGTTTTAAGGCCCACCGCTTTTTAAAATTGCTTTAAGGATTGAAATAAAAAATGTAAATAATTTTTAAATGCCTCAAAACATCTCCATTTCAATCACATCTAGGTTGCTTCATTTCAAATCCGTTGTGGTGGTGTACAGAGGCAACATTTTTAATATTGGGCAGGGTGGCTTAGTGGTTAACACCTTTGCCTTTCACCTTCAGGGTTGGAGGTTTGATTTCTGCCTTGTGTAAGCAGAGTTTGCATGCTCTCTGGTCTGGTCCCACACAAGAGCTAATGTAGCACTAATTGCTAAAAATGTTAATGATGGAAATGTGTCGGAACATTGCAACTTGCTGTTTAGGGGAAGCAGAATTATTGGCACCCTTCATAAGAATGGGAAAATCTTTGTATAAATATTAACAATTTTCCACCCAAATGTCACACTTTTATAATCTGTAATGTTTATGGTTATCCTGTTAAACATGTTTTGTTTTTGTTTTTGTTTTTTAAACAAAAAGTAAGGTTACACAAGTACAATGGTTCTGCCACTGAGTGGTTTCCCTGGGTTATAGAGGAGTATTCCCATTTGCTTACCAATTACCAATAGCCTTGTGACTCCACATGGGTAGTCTCCACTACATCAAGCTTGTCCTTTGACCATTCATGTCATTCCCAGTGATCAAGATAGCACACCTCACAAGACCAAAACAGCACACATACTGTAAATAGTGCTGATACTGTGGATACTGAAGAGGAGAATCACTCGGTCTCACCACAGAGCAAAGTATATCGCTCACTGAATGCCTTGAGTGTATGACTGGCCTGCAAGAGAATGTACTGAGCTGGTTTAGGTCCCAAATCAGTCATGTTCTCAGTTAACATTGGTAGCGTTTATTCATCCATTGCTCTCACTGGAGATCGTTTATCAATATTTTAGAAAAGTCAAAATTTAGCAAAGTAAAATTTTCATCCATTTATAAAAGTTTTTTTTTTTAATAATGCTGATTTTCTTAATACTCATGTGTTATGTTGATGAACGCTAATCACGTCTATGTCGATAAAAAATATTATTTTGCAGCTTGCAAAGTCCTTGAAAGGGGTTTCAAAGCACCTCACACAAGGAATCTGCTATGTTTAATATCAGCAACTGTTGCCAGAATTCTACCATGCACCCATGTGCCTTCTCTGATGCCACGCTGGAAAAGCAGAAGAGCGTGCGTCATAAAAAGCTGATGCTAGCACGCAGCACACTAGTGAGTATATGGTGCGTTGCAGCTTGAGACATACCAGATCGGTCATTTATCAGTCAGTTAGTGCTGGCTCTAACAAAGTGTCGCACAGCATTAAAATAAGATGTCATTGCTTGTAGTTAGAATTCTCTTAGTGCAGCCCAGGAGGTAGGCATAAGGTGCGTCAAATGACATCTAAGGGGGAACAAATCTCTTTATCTGCATTCAAGTATACTTGTTCAGTCATTTCCTTTACTCAAACAGTTTGTGTTTAGATAGCAGAACACCTTAAACATGATTGACCATATTTCCATATACCACTTGAACAACAACAAAACAAACCTTTCACAGATTCACTTTAACAACAATTAACTGGGAAGACATTAAACAGAGTTGAGACTAAGAAACAAAATTGTATCTATAGAATCAGTTTCAGCTGGCCTGGCAACAGGAAACACAGTGTAAAAAAACAGGTCAACCACATAAAGGCCAACTGAGAAACTAAACTACACGGTTCCCACCGCTAAACATGAAACTCATGTTAATAGTGTGTTCTCAGACACCAATGAACCTAACGAACATGACAGAACACAGTACAGGGCAGAAGAGTGCTGTTCAACATGACGTCAGTGTTTCAGCATTAATCCAAAACTTTTCCAAGCAGCCGGACAAAAAAAACATTCAGAATCTCAAATGAAAAACCATGAAAAGATCAGTCCCCCTCTTAAATTAACGGAATTTTGGAGGGTTTTCCCCTTCAGTCTCCTCTACAGGCGGTGAAATGTTGCTCATCTGGGTTAAGGACTGGGCCCAGTTCTTCGGAAGTTAATCTAATCAGATTTCAGCTATCGGATCGGATTTAATCTTGAAAATGGGTTGTTCAAAAGAAGAAGAAAAAAACACATTCTGAAATCAGATTAGATCACGTAATCTAATCTTGCTTTTGATCTGGATCAAATATTCAGTATGTGTTGTTCAGTATTCAGTATGTAGGATTGGGATACCTGCTATCCAAAAACATCAGGATTATCCTGATCCAGCAAAAGGGTGGATTCTGGGAGGATGTCAGGAAAAATATGTAATAAAACTTTATAACTGGTCAAATAATCCAACATTAGTTTCATGTAGTATATAAATTTATTTATATTTTGCACTTGATTTGTTTCACCGTTACAGTGATAAAGCAGATAAAGTATACATTAGGCTACCAATTAAGCCTTTCAGTACAGTAAAGTAAAAAAGAAAAGATTTTGTCCCCATAAATAATCCCTCAAACAGCTGACAAAGATCATACATTTAATTTCATTTGTCACTGTATATTAATTACAATGACACAATCATCAGAGATGAACCAGTCAAAAGTCATTTCTAACAATTGCATCTCTTACTGCTCTCCACACATGAAGGACTCTGGACGTTCTTATTGCATTAACTATTGGACATTTAGACTTTTGATGATTTAAAACATGTATTCAAAATATTCCCAATGTATTTGTGAATAAGGTGTATTTGCTTGTTTGTATTTATTTGTTGTGGGTCTGATGAGGGGTCTGACTGTTTAAAAGAAATTGAATAAGGACAGGGATGTTTGCATTGTTTTATTGTGCTGTTTTCTGTCTCCATGCTAGCCATGATAGTAGTAGCCTACACTGTGATATGTAGTCTGATTTAGAGCACTAGTAATCCGGATTTGGTCATCTTGAAAGGTTTTGTCTGGTTCAGGGTGATCCAATCCAAAAGTAAGATCGATTACTTGATCCTGGATAGCAAAACATAGGATTTTGATCCAGATGACACTTTTTGAACAACTGGGCCCTGGTGATTGACTTGGCCAGTCTAAAATTTTCCATTTCCCCCCCGATAAATCCTTTGTTGAGTTGGCAGTGTGTTTCGGATCATTGTCTTGCTGCATGGTAATGTTCCTCTAATTCATTTGGATGCATTTCTCAGACAAAATGTTCCTGTAAACTTCTGAATTAATTCTGCTGCTACCATCATGAGTTAAATCATCAATAAAGATTAGTCAGCCTGTTCCAGAAGCAGCCATGCAAGCCCAAGCCATGACACTACCTCCAGCATGCTTGACCAGTGAGCTTGTATGTTTTGGATCATGAACAGATCCCTTCTTTCACCTCACTTTGACCTTTCCATCACTTTGGTAGAAGTTAATCTTAGTTCCAGAACTTTTGAGGCTCTGTGTATTTGTTTGCAAATTCCAGTCTGGCCTTCTGATTCTTACTGCGGATGAATGGTTTACATCTTGTGGTGTGGCTTTACATTTCTGCTCTCAAAGACTTCTTTGAAAAGTGGATTATGATAGCTTTACCCCTGCCCTTTGGAGGTTGTTGGTGATGTTAGCTCTCACAATGTTTATGTTATCAACTGCTGTCATTTTCCTTGGCTGACCTATTCAATACCGGTTGTTAGTACAGTACACCAGTGGTTTCTTTCTATTTCAGTAAATTCCAGATGGTTGGCTATTTGATTTTCCCTCATTTTCAGATTCAAAATGGTCTTTTCCTTATAGACAGCTTTCTGGTCTTCATGTTGGTTTATCCTTTTTAATAATCCAGTCTTTTAATTGGAAGTCCAGTCTTCAGAAGTGAAACCCAGGGCTGAATCCAGGAGTAGACATTCAGAGCAAAACAATTGTTTAAACAATCTTACCAGGGCAAACCTCGTCAACAAGAAACACCTGTCGGGCACAAGTCCCAATATTTTTTGATCACTTGAAAAATGGGTGGGTTCAAACACAAGTTGTAATGTTCTAAGTTGTTTAACTTATCTATGTGTAAATATCAGCAAATGAAAGCTAGAATTCTGATCTGTCATGTCATATACGCCTTTTGATCTCTAACCGGAATTTCTTCAGTGTACAGTAAAACCAAAAGAATTGGCCAAAAGAGTTCCAATACTATCAGAGGGGAGTGTAATTATGCTGTAGTTCATCATGTAGCGTAACTGAATATAGAGAAACCAAAACGGAAAAATATTTTTGTTCTATGTATTTTGCATCTTAATTGTGTTCTGTTAAACTTAATGCAATTGCCATTCAGAAAGCAATATGACTGCAGTCCAATCTTAAGCGTCCATATCATGTAGCACTTTCCTCAGTTGTTTTCAGAGTAGTCCTTCTTCTGTCATTAAATTACAGACATTTAGGAAACTGCTATAACTATGTTTGCCAGCTGGTAAAAAGCCAAAGAGATTCTTAATTACTACTATTAATGGCAATTATTTTTAAGAAAGTAAATAAAATGTCAAACATATCTGTAACTCATATCATTTTAGCTATGTATGGATTTTTAAGATGGGAAAAATGTTTTTAAAATCCATAGTCCCTGGATAATTTTCATTTAAAACCACATACAGTGCCCTCCACTAATATTGGCACCCTTGGTAAATATGAGAAAAAGAAGGCTGTGAAAAATTGTCTTCATTGTTTAACCTTTTGATCTTTTGTTTAAAAAAAATCACAAAAATACTCTGCTCTCACTTGTGTTTAAATCTTTAATTTAAAATACATTATTGTTACAAATATCTTGTGTCAGTTTAAGGTATAATTAAATATGTGTCACAATACACATCAGTGCGTGGCCATGCTCCTTAGCACAAATAATGTGAACAAGTGAGTCTAAACTAAACTCCTTTGCCATATTTAAAGGACAGTGCAAATGGCAACTGGAGAGAAAACCAGAACCATGAACCATGATAAGCCACAATTTAGAGACAATTCCTTGAAACAGGAACAAACTACATCTTAATAATTTGATATCACTCTGTAAAAGAAAATACAGTGCTCCAATGATTGGTGCTACCAGACTGAAAAAAAAAGGTTTTGCTGTAAGGCATGTGCAGTAAAAACAAATCATTTGCAAATCCTCACACCAATACTAATAAAATTTCTCTCTTAATGTACCTGAACATTTGCTTTAATAACCCCACGAAAAAGGTATCTACACTGTAGATTATCTCGTACAGTATCTCTGCATGATCCATGATGCACCAGCATGTTAAAGGTAATATTGGAAGATATGACCTAAATGTAACCTGATATGCACAACAACTCAATCTCATGGACTGAATCACAGAAACACAGTGCAACAATAAACAGTATAAAAATAAAATAGTTCTGATAACATTAGGCAAAATAAATAGTAACTGCTCTATATGAAATGCTTTCTGTGAATCTCAGACTTGCTCTCATTGACTTGGACTATAACTCATCTTTCTGGTTGATGTGATCCCACTGGTGCTGGTTTTCGAGAGCTTGAATCACTTCGTCAGCTTGAAGCCTCTCCTAAAGAAAATGAGATTTTGAAAACACAAAAGGAAGTTCATGAAGACACACAGAAAACCCGAGCACAATCTGATGTGTCTTGACTTACTACCCCTGGCAAAAATGATGGAATCACCACACTTAGAGAATGTTCACCTGGTGTTTTTTTTTTTTTTTACCTTGTAGCAAATGAACAAATCACCGATATGACACAAAACAATTTTTGTTTAATAACTGAAGAGTCTGGCTTCGTAAAACATACTTCAAACAAATTAAATGAATTTATTTTAATCGATGCTGTTTTTTTTCCAAATCAAATAGAGGAAAAAAATATGGAATCATCAACAAAAGAAATCACAATTAGTACTTTGCTGCTCCTCCTTTGGCTTTTTTTTGAAGCATGGACTTCACTAATGAAAAATACTCCATCAAACTGGATCCAACTTTCTCGATTAGCGGTTGACTGATCAGCTTTGCAGGATGGAGCCTTGTCATGGACCAATTTTTAAAATTTCCACCATAAATTTTCAATCGGATTGGGATCCGGACTGTTTGCCTTGTCATTGAGTTGATATGCCTTTCCCTGAAGAAAAGCTTTAACACTAATTGCTCTGTGGCGAGATGCATTATCATCCATTATCAAACCTATATTCTATCGATGGAATGAAAAGAGTCTAAAATTTTAACGTACAACTGTGCATTGACTGTTGAGGTCTCCTGTGCTCCTTTACCTGACATGCAACTCCATATCATAAATGAGTGGGGAAATTTGATTGTTTTCTTCAGGCGGTCATCTTTATATGTTTCATTAGAACGACACCACACAAAAGTTCCAGCATCATCTCCTTGGGCAATGCAGATTCGTGATTCATCACCAAATATCACTTTCATCCGATCCTCCACACTCCATGACTGCTTCTCTTTAGCCCACTGTAACCTTGTTTTCTTCTGTTTAGGTGAAAAAAAAGGTCTTTTGGCTTTTCTATGTGTACAGTGCCCTCCACTAATATTGGTAAATATGAGTAGAGAAGGCTGTGAAAATTTGTCTTTATTGTTTAACCTTTTGATCTTTTGTTAAAAAAATTGACAAAATAGTCTGGTATCATGAATATCAATCAAACAATTGCAAACACAACACAGCTTAATAATAATAAAAAAAAGCTTTGTTAAATATGTGTGCAACAATTATTGGCACCCCTATCAATTCATATGAGAAAAATATATTTGAAGTATATTCCCACTGATATTTACATTTTTTAATACACCTGGGTGACTAGGAACAGGAAATTGTTCAACCATGACTTCCTGTTCCACAGGGGTATAAATATGAGGTAATGCACGCCAAATTCCCTTAGTCATTCATAACAATGGGTAAGACCAAGGAATATAGCTGTGATGTGCAGCAAAAGGTTGTTGAGCTTCACAAAATGGGACGTGTCTATAAGAAAATAGCACAAGTATTGAAAATGCCCATTTCCACCATCAGGGCAATAATTAAGAAGTTCCAGTCAACTGGAAATGTTATGGAATAGAATGTGTGTCTATATCGTCTCAACGCACTGTGAAGATGATGGTTCAAGTGGTCAAAAAATCACAGCTGGAGAACTGCAGAAGTTAGTTGTGTCTTGGGGTCAGAAAGTCTTCAAAACTACAATCTGAAGTCTCCTACATCACCACAAGCTGTTTGAAAGGGTTTCAAGAAAAAAGCCTCTACTCTCATACAAAAACAAACTCGAGCGTCTTCAGTGTGCCGACACTACTGGACCTTCAAATGGGATCGGGTTCTATGGTCAGATGAAAACAAAATAGAGATTTTTGGTAATAAACACCAGAGGTGGTTTTGGTGCACACAGAGAGGTAGCCGTATGGAAAAGTACCTCATGCCCACGGTTAAATATGGTGGTTGCTCTTTAATGTTTTGGGACTGTTTTTCTGCCAGAGGACCTGGACATGTTGTTAGGATACATGGCCTCATGGACTCCATCAAATATCAACAGCTTTTAAATGAAGACCTGACTACCTCTGCCAGAAAGCTTCAAATGGGCCATGGTTGAATCTTCCAGCAGGACAATGATCCAAAACATACATTAAAATCAACACAAACCTGACAACTCTCTTGTTGTTTCCTTTCAATTAGCCAAGTCCAACAGCTTGTTAAGGTCTGTAAGCACTCTCTTTAAACTGCAGACTAATTAGCATTTTTAGATTTGTGCAGGTATTTGGTTTAGAAATGCAAATTATAAAAATTCCATATTTTTTTCCTCTACTTTATTTGGAAAAAGATATGCTATTAATTAAAATAAATTCATTTAATTTGTATGTTTTATGAAGCCGAAATGTTCAGCTATTAAACAAAAATTGTTTTGTGTCATATCTGTGACTTGTTTATTTGCTACAAAGTAAAAAATGCCAGGTGAACATCCTCTAAGTGTGGTGATTCCATCATTTCCATCACGTGATGGCAATACTCACTAGCTCTCTATAGAGGGGATCAAGGGTGAACCAGATCGCCACAGCGCAACGCTGCCCTCTTGTGACTGCACGCACACCATGTGGGTTCTCACCACCTGAGGAGAAACCCACCATCCGCCCACACCTCGGCTTCACTGAAGCCTGAAGCAGAAAATATTATTACAAACAGAAAAAAAAATACTTCGGTTATGTAAACCAAGTAAAGGTTTCATAACTTTCATACCGTGATAGTTTTGGCATCCATTTTAGTAAATATGAAATCACCACCTTCAAAATCCCCATTGAGGTAAAGAAGGGCACTATGAGACAAAGAGAATTTCTCTATATAAGTTATAAAAGGAAATGAATGCAGACATCTTGAATACAAGATTATTATTATTTTAGAAGTAATGAAACTCCAGTGATTAGTGATGAAACATGTTTAAGAGTAGTCCTGTTGTTTTGATTGACTCTTACTAACCATTACTATGAAATGCAGTAAACCAATCCCATCCAACTATCAAATCAGTTCCTACCTATAGTCTCTGTATGTGTAAGCAGGAGGCTCTTTCCAGCATTCACTGGCTTCGGGGTCTAGAAGACAGTTATCAGCGTGGATCGGGTGGCTAAGGTCATTCCTGTGCTCCTGCTGATCTAATGTGAAAAAAAGACAGTTAGGACAGTTAACTTAGGTAAGGGTCAGTATTCTAGTAAAAACAGTCAAATGAGCTTAAAGGTGCATTACTGAAGATTAGTCAAAAATGTTTCAAGTTGTGAAGTTTAACAATACCGGACACAAACACATTCCAGTGTTCAGAAAAACCTGGATGGCCAGAATAAGGCCATACTTGTATTTCTAGTCTCAGAAATTGATAAACATATAAAGAAGATCTACATGAATTATTTCTGTGTAACTAGTGAAAAGAAGCGATGTATAAGGTAACGGCTTTGTTCATCTTTGCCCATAAATATTTATCAGTCACATATCATGTAAAATCAAGTTTTTTCAAGTAGAAAATGAGGCCAAGGAAAATCTTTTTCCCACTGACTACCATTTTGTTAATGACATTAGGCTTGTCAGAGAACTCTGGCAAGGCAGATGTTGCACCAGTTCCCTACTGGGAATTCCAAGCATAATTCCACATAATACACTGATGCCATGGCTGGTTTTATTTTTTTTACATTGTCTATTATTGCATGTTTCAGCACTACGTTATTGAACCTGGAAGTTTTGTATTTCTAATTACAACGTTTATACTGGATTCTCAGCGAAAGTGATTTAGTGCAACACACACCTGGGACAGCCGTCCTGCACACTAGATGTGTGTATGAGAAATGTAGAGTGGAATTCAGCATGAAATAGGACTCGATTATCTTCCTGGCCTTCTCGCTGACGTCGTAGAAGAGACGAGCACTTCTTAAAGGAACACGGCCTTCATAACCATACTGTAAACCACAACAGTTCCAAAATTAGAGATACCGAATTTTGCATAAAGCAGCAGTTCTAGTTTCCGCAGCCAATACAAATTGATTTATGAACACAATGAACCTGTTCAAATATAAAGCACATGACATGATCCATCATATGTACTTGAATAATTTTGACTAATTATAAGAATAATTTTAAAGTTTTTACTCCTGACCACTTTCGTTTTTAGTCGTAACCAGTGGCGGATCATCCATGGGGCAGATAAAGCAGAGCCCCACTACACACTCATCACTCACATATCAGTTACCTTACCAGAATAGAAAACAAAATCACCTTCAAAGTTTTGAGCACAGTTGTCCCTTCAAATTTTTCATTTGGTGTGTGAGGGGACACCTTTCCTCTGTAACCATCTCCAGTACTTGTCGTAATCTAACATTGGAGATAAAATATAAAACAATAATTATTGCAAATATCTCCTCTGGTATCATGATACTCACAGAAAGCATGGATATCCTCTTGTGGCTTGTTTACAGCCAGTCTTTCTTTTTTTTTTTTTAACTGTTTAATACTGTCAATAGGGGCAGAATGAATGACAATGGATTAAAAAATGTGTGTCTCTGAAATTTGTAGGCGTAACAGAAACAACTGTGAGATTGAAGCCATATTTTAACCAGGTTAAGGGCAATTTTAATGCCTTCTGCAAGCGGGAAGCAGTAGACAAGTCAGTATGGTTAGTACGGGTGTAACGATCCGGTGATATGGATCGATGTATTGATCAAATCGGATTTTTTTCAGCTTTGTTTTGTAGAGTGTGAAAATGTTAAGTTAATTAAGGACATGGGTCCTTAAGGTGCCATATGAGAGCTTACTAATGTGAGATGGGGGGTTAGGTAGTGTTTCTAGGGTGTCCGTTAATATTGGAAAGTTCAAAACACCTATGCAACCGTCAGTCATTCTATGTTCAAATGTCGACAGGCTCATCTACATTTTTTGGGGAACCTGAAGATTACAACACATACTAATACAGTTGTGAACACACAAGTCAAAGCCATGTGTGTGTGTGTGTGTGAGATCAAGGACATACATGTGCCAGATGCCTCAGGTCAGAACACTCATCTTCAGAAATCACATCATCAAAGAGAACCCTCTGTGTTCCGTTTAGAGCAACTGAGTTCTTCACCAGTCGAATACTGTCATACAACAAAGAGCCTCCTACAGCGGGGGAAATAAGTATCGGACGTGTCAACATTTTTTTCAGTAAATATATTTCCAATGAGGCTATTCGCATGAAATTTTCATGTTAATATTAACTCAATATTAACTCAAGAAATCCGGAAAATGTAAGACTTCACAACATTAAACATAAATAAAGTTATGTGTAATAAAGTGGAAAATAATTTTGGAAGGTCGGCCACTTCTGGGATGGGTCACTACTGTGCTAGGTTTTTCCGTTTGGAGGAAAATGTGGTTCTTTGGCGTCCCAGAGCCTTTGAAATAGCTCTGTAACCCTTGTATTGTATATTTGTAACTGATGTATTTCAATCACCTTCTTCCTCATGATTTCTGGAATTTCTTTCAACTTTGACATAGTGTGTTACTGAGTAAGACCTTTTAACTAACTGCATGCTGTAGAAAAAATTCTATTTAAGTGTCAATTTGATTGAACAGGGTTTGCAGTAATCAGGCCTGATTGTGTCTAGTCCAGCTGAACCTTATTTTGAATGCAGTTTCAATGCTAATGGATATTGGGTCACTTATTTTGTCATAACATACATATATGTAGGTGTCAGAAAGAGCCAAGCAGCAATAGAATTGATCATTGTAATTTTCCTTGTTTAATCAGGTATATTGAGCTGTTATTCTGTTAATATATTCCGATGTTAATGTATGTGTGTCCTCCTGCTAGCTTAAAAAAATCTTCTGCAGTGTTGGCTACTTCAAACACTGCACTACATCAACCTACCCTCTTGTAGCTGCTGCATCATGACCAATGAGCTGTTCTTTTTCTTAGATATGGGCACATACTCCATCCACCCGTCTGTTCCGGAGGGGATCCTGAGGAAAAATGAGAAAATATGAGCCACGGACTCATGCCGTTTGAATACTAATATCGACAGTGTTCAGCTGGAACTAATAAACAGAGTGAAATACCGATGTTCATCATCTCTTCCACCAGAGCTGCTCCAGTAGTTCTTAAAAGAAAACAGAAAAATAATCAGACGAGGACATGTATTTCAAACAACTATGCATGCATCATAGAAATAAATGATTTCTAATTTATAAGCACCTGTTACCATTAATCATCCTTTAATCATCAACGTTGCACAGATATGAGCACACAGAATGAAATACATAATAGTTATGCATGAAACAGAAAATGACAACAAAGCAAACGTTGATCTGACTGCAACTAATGAATCAGTTTCAGCTATATGGACCCAAGTTCCTGATCACTAGTCCTTACTTACCATTACCTATATGTATATTGCATGCCCTAAATTTCCCTTATATACACCCCTAATTCACATAAAACACGCCCTGATGTATGCAGCAATGAGCCAATAAAAGTAAAGCTTTCAGCAGACTACAATTATCATTAATCTGATGAGGTAAAGCCAGGTTTACACTGGATAATTTTCAGCCTGATTATGGGGTCTCAGAATTCTTTAGTTGTAAGTTGAGATATGAGTTGACGAGTCTTGTAGGCTGACTGGCACTTCCAAAATGTCTGTAGTGTGTGATTGTGTCCTGCAATGAGTTGGCATCCCATCCAGGGTGTCCCCCGCCTTATGCTCTGAATTCCCTGGGATACGCTCCAGTGTAAGGTAAGTACTATGGAAAATGGATGGATCTCAGAGTATGAACACTGCTACACCGCTTGTCTAAAAGCCACACATTGGACGACAGCACAGGAGGATGCCAAACTCACAGCGCAGCTACAAACAGTGGCGATGATGAAATGTAAACAAAACTAAAACTAATGTTAACTTTCTTATTACCTCAAGCACCCTTTGAAAAATTTTTATGTTTATGTGAGCCTGTTTTCTGCATGATTTCTGATTTCCACATCACGCCGATTAATGATGTAAGTAGAACATAGAAATTTTCTTTAATTGCATGACTACTGTTGTAGGACCAGTGTATAATGTGACATGAAAGACACATGATCACAAACTCTGTTGTACATTTTACGCAGCTTTGTTTTTTGGGATCATCTCACACAGTGTGAAAAGTAATATGATATAGACTACTGAAATCACAAGTGGGAAAAAAATGGCTTTAATTGATTCAGTGAAGCTGAGTTAGAGTTGCTTGTGCTGCAAATATGAATATTGTGTTTTTGAGGCCTCCAAAAACTTGAAATATGGAAAAGATGTCCAAATAGTTTGTCTTTCAGTGCTTTCTTTTTTGCTGAAATAAATGGTGTTGCGGCCTATACAGACTGAAGAGATGAGTGCTGGACATGATCACTAGTAGGAACATACATGGACAAGTGTGCGCACACACACACACATACACACACACACACACACACACACACACACACAAAGATATATGTAATTAAACAGTCCAAATTAAATTCTCACCTCCTCTACGTAGGGCACACCCAAATTATTACTGCCGATGAGGAGTAGTTCCAACTCTTTCTTGTGTCTCTTCAAATAGTGCACAGCATCCTACAGACAAGGAGGAGGAAAGTTTTACAATGCTGCATTATTCTCAACCAAGCAGTCCACAGTACGGAAAAGATGAGCTTAGTGACAATGTCCCTCTTTCACAGACCATTAAAATATGATCTAAATACAATTGTAGTACTGTAGTAAAATACCACAACCGGGCACCATTAGTGAGAAAATGCAAGAACCTCCATATTACATACATGTAATACAGACGTCTATTTTAGTCTAAAAATGAGCCCCATACCCGAGCATAACGTCCCATCTCCTTCAGGACTAGCCTGAAAAGAACCGCTGAAGCAAAGCCTAATGCTTTGTAAATATTCTGTAGTGAAATTATGTGTAGTTTTGAATACTCGGCTGGCAGTGAGAGCTAAGTTATGAACAGAAAACAGATGGTAGCATTTGTATTTTTTGGAACGGTTTTACTCTTTCACAACAGCCATGAAACAAGAGCTCTGTGACATTTCAACATTTTCGGAAATCCATGGATATTTGGCAGGCCTCTGTAGAACTGAGTGAAAAACTGCTGCTGGAAATGAAGCATGCTTAATTTGTGATCCTAGGAACTGGAAACACTGCGAATGAATGAAAAAAGTAGCCACATAATAAGCTAAAAACTTAACATACCATTTACTCTGGTCTGATTAGGCAGAAAGTAAGAAGCCTTCATGAGCTTCTCTACACTATATGACCAAACATTTGTGGACACCTGCAAACAAACTTATATGTGCTTTTTGGACATCCCATTCCAGATTTAGTCCCCATTTACTGTCCCAACAATAACCTTCAGTCTTCTGGGAAGTCTTTCTACTAGATTTTGAAGCATGGCTGTGGGGATTTGACTATTCAGCTACCGGAGCAATAGTGAGGTCAGGCGGGGCATGGCATGCAGTCGTCATTCCAATTCATCCCAAAGGTATTCAGTAGGGTTGAGGTCAGGGCTCTGTGCAGGACACTCAAGGTCTTCCACTACAACCTTGTCAAACCATGTCTTCATGGAGTTCGCTTTGTGTGCACTGTCATGCTGAAACAGGTTTGGGCTTGGTCCCTTAGTTCCAGTGAAGAGAAATTGTAATGCTACAGCAGACAAAGACATTCTAGACTATTATATGCTTTCAACTTTGTGCCCACAAAACAAACAAAGGCCTACATAAAGGCCTACACTTTTAATTCTCAAGTGTCCACATGTAGTATTTGGCTATACAGTATACAGTGGGGGAAATAAGTATTGAATAATGACCCCAATGGTGCTTACTGGAGGATTCAGAAGTTTTGAAATACAGTTGTATCCGATTACATCGATATGTTTCTCAACAACAGGATTGCGGAGATCTTGGGAGAGCTCTTTGCTTTTACCCATCATGAGATGTTTCTTGTGTGACACCTTGGTAACGAAAAGCCTTTTTTTAGACCATCAATTTACTAACCCAGCTGATATTAACTTGCGCAGATCAGAGGTATAATTACTTTCTAACTACTTATGGATTTCAGCTGGTTCCTTGCCTTGGAGAACTGCTTTTTCTTAGCGTGTTCAATACTTTTTTCCCATGACATTGCAATTTATTACACATAACTTTATTTATGTACTTTAATGTTGTGAATTCTTTATATTTCCAGATTTCTTGAGTTAATACTGATGTCTGGTGAAAATTTCATGTGAATAACCTCATTGGAAATATATTTACTGAAAAAAATATTGATGTGTTCAATACTTATTTCCCCCACTGTATATATAATGCATACAGTATTGTGTGTGAGGCTTTATTTTCTATTATAAATATTATTCGTGGGTTTGCTGAATAGGTATGGTGAACACAAGACTTAACCAACCTTAAGCAATCTGGCAGCTGTGCTTATGGAAAAAGAAACTGCATATTTATACTGTAGATTCAAAAATATAACTAGAAATTTAAATAAAACAGCTTTAAACGTAACATCCAAACAATTCAATTGTCTAAATACCTCAATTGTGAATTTTAATATCAATAATGGTTTCGTTCATAACTCACCTGGCGAGGCTGTCCCCCATGTCCCAGCATTTCAGTGTAGTACTCCACATTTTCAGTCATGAACTCCTCTTCTTCATGGAACAGCAGGTAAGTCAGAGCACAGCACAGAGCCTGCTCCAGATTGTTCACTAGAGAGAGAGAGAGAGAGAGAGAGAGAGAGAGAGAGAGAGAAGCAGAGAAACAGACAAAGAGATTTAAGATTTAACACACATCTTTCTTCTTTATTTTACCCAATAATAGTTACAATTCAGTAAATTGTAGCCTTTTCATCGTTCAGAAATTAAAAACTAAATGTTCATCTTTATCAATGGGACACAGAACCTCCCCACGCCCCACACATCACAAACACCTTCTACATTACTCACCAGCCTGTAACATGCATATATTCCAGCTATCAGGGCAATCGGCATCATTTTTGGACCAATGCAACCAAAGACCCTGGTTCTTTCTTGTTTTCCAAATTGCTCATTTGGAACACTATGTTTTCCCCTCCAAACTGCAAACTATATTTTCCTAGCTTTAATATTTCAGTGGAAGCTCAGTGGTTAAGATGTTGGGCTACTGATTGGATGGTCATGAGTTTAAATCCCAGCACTACCAAGCTGCCACTGCTGGGCCCTTGGGCAAGGCCCTTAACCCTACATATAATCTAAAGCACTTTGAGTGTCTAGAAAAGTGCTATATATTTTTCTAAGGAATTAAAAGGTAATAAGGAACCCTCAACTGCTCAGTTGTATAAATGAGATAAACATAAGTTGCTCTGGATAAGGCCAAATGCTATAAATGTGCACCCACCTTCAATAAATGTTCTGTTAGAAAACACTTCCCCAAACCCAAAGAAGCATCTATTTAAAAAAAACAAAAGGAACTAGTAAGCAACCAAATGTTTTCCGATTTCCGACTGGCCACAAATCCAACGCTGTCCTGTAACTGCTGGAATTAGGTGCACCACATGTCTGTTTTTAGCTATTGCCCTGTGAATAATCCTCCACTGTTGATCAGTTGTTTTCTTTTCCTAAGGAGGCTTCCTGTTCCTCATACAACACAGAAGAACTTTTACAAGAAGAGGTTCGACTATCACTGCCCATATTTGCACACATTCCCTCTGTATCAATTTTTCCAATCTGCAAGTTCTATGCAGAACCATCCAGATCTCTTCCAGTAGCTTTGATGCTACTCTGGAGGACTGTATTACTGTTGCCTCCCTAATGGCTTCAGCAGATTTCCACCCACTGCTGTCCATAGCAAAAACCACGTTATGTTCAACCTTTCCTTCGACACATGTTTGTATGTTTGCCAAAGGCAGCATCCTTTTTTGGATTAGTGTGATATGGAGCAGTGTTTCTTCCCTTACCCACTCTCCAGAGGTTTCCACAGATTTTTGCACCTTGAAATCTGTCTTCCATGTCTCAAGCATTGATTGAAAAAAGGGACTGGCTAAACCAACTTGTTCCAGTCTCATTAAAAGCAGATTATTCTGTCCTCTGTAGAATAGCCTTAGCTATTACAGTTCATGGTAGAGCTTTTCTGTTCAAAAGTTTTTAGCTGCCTGCAACCTAAAAGCTTGAATCCAGTTTTTAATATCCACTAGACCTTTACCCCGTTCCTCGATTAGCAAATACAAGACTGCAGCTTGAGTCCAGTGTTGTTTGCTTCAGAAAAACTGTACTGCTTTCCTTTGTGTACCTTCACACATTCCCTTTGGTGGTTCTAAAACCAACAGTTTGTGTAACGGTGTGGAGGCAGCCAGGTTGTTCATCACCAGCCTTCAGCCTTTAAGCCTTCTCGTCCCCAAATTAATATTTTAATAATATTAATAATAATAATAATAATAACCATTATTATTATTATTATTATTATTATTATTGTTGTTGTTGTTGTTGTTGTTGTTGTTATTATTATAATTATATTAAAAGTGGACCAGTCCAGTAGGCAAAATAATCTCAAAAAGAGAGAGAACTTGATAATGGTTGCATCAGGAATTTGCCTGTTATCTGAATGATTTGATTGGCATCAAATTGGTGAATATGTTGATAGCTTTTGTGATAAGAGAGAAACAGACATGTAAAACATACAAAGTATAATAATAAGAAGAAACTATCAAGTGAAAATATATCAGATATCAGATAATGAGTGGAATGCAGCTTAATGGCAGACACACAGAGAGTGTAGTCAGCTGTGGTTGCTTGGGGAATAGATATTTACTAATATCAAAGTAAGGATATGTCCTTTAATATTTCTTTTAAATAACAGCAGTCAACCTTTTAGTACTACTTTACCACTAGTAGTGCTGTGACAAATCATTAACTCCTAGACCACAAAAAGTTATTGCTACCTCTTCACTAACATGTGTTCCATGGCTAAAAGTACATTGACCCATCTACCACAACCCCATTCGGCTTCATTGGGTTCAATGACTATGGGTTTCCTGGAGGAGCACAAATTAAGTTATTTCTGCTGATAATAGGGTTCACGTCCCCTTAAACCTCCAACATTTATATTAAGCGAACCAACCTTCAAGAATGTCATGGCAAGGAATTAGTGGACAAAAAGGAAAAACAACAAATTGTGATGCATGGTTATTTCTTCTTAATTGGATTTTTTTGCTTTCTGGATACATGTGGCTTTTGAGTAGATAGCGTTAGGTTTAGCATCAGGTCCTCGTCACCTACACATTGCTCATTCCTTCACACTAGTCCTATGATTGTTTATTTGACATAGGTTTTCGACAGCTCACCCGCAAATGGATGTGAGTGATCAGTATCAGTTTGACATGTTTTTCTTACCTTATGCTCAGTAGTTTTTGACTTAATAGTCATTGTCTCTGTGATAATGAAGTTACTTTCTTCTAATATTTGTTCTGCATATTCGTAAAAATTTGAATCCCTATGTCTGCCTTCATTCCATTTAATCCGCTGCCCCTCCATTTGCAGTCTAACAACGCATGGTTTTGACAGAAGTGCATTCGGCAGCCTGCTGTTTGTGTGGACATGTTGTTCTATCCTATATCCCTACATTTAACACACTGTCAACTTACTGTGGTTGCACTATAAACAATTTTTTTCATCTTTAACTCCAAAGAAAATATTGAACGTTTGCATTGGTGAATCATGCACCTGTCTTCGAAAGGATGTTATGTGTGTTAAAGCCACGTTGTTGACATCCTAGCTAGACAGCTGTATTTTACTTGCCAGTTCTCCAAAGTACAATAAGTCAATCTCCAAAATCTCATGAGGGATGAAAAGTGAAGGATCATTATTCATATTGATGGTTAGTAATGTGGAGTGACCTGAACAAAACTTTCCTTAATTACAAGACTGCTTACTATGAGCTTATTAACTAGATATTCTTTGGCAAGAAACACGACTACAGCTTTATTCAACTTTGTGTCCTACAGCGAGGAGAACATCTTCAATTGATATTTGTGGCTCAGGCATACACCTTAGGCCATGGCATAGTGATAGGGACAGCCTCTGAGATCCATATCTACCGCTTTACATTTTAAAAAATCAACCAAAGATTCATCCAACATGCTACAAAAAACAGGCTGAAAAATAGCACTTCCAAACACCTGCTTCCCAGCATGTACTGAGAGGGAGGGAGAGAGAGATTAGCGGTTAAAACACTCACTGTATTAACACGCAACAAAGTTTTCGTATTGTCGAGGCTGTCTGCATGGACACAAACAGCACATACGTGCTTACATTCCATGTAAATGACTATGGCAGTACAGACACTGAACTGAGGTTGTGCACACGACAAACCAACGACATACTTTACCCTGGAAATAAGCAAACTGCAGGTAATCATAGTGCAGCGGCAGATAGCTCTCCATTGGCGAGAGGCGACCGGGGCGTGTAGCCAAATCTCTCACACACCCGTGCTTGCAGTTCAGGACTTGTGTGTAATGATCTGGAAGGAATAATTCAACCCATTAGTGCTGAGCCACTAAGTTTTCTCAGGGCTTAGAGGCTTTCCACATGGTGCATTCCTGGCATGTCATAGTGTTTCTGATCATACAATTCAACTTATAATGCAAACAAATCTATAATGCAATATTGTAAAAGTGCCTAACAAGTCAACATGGCACAGTTATTCTGCTACCCTTAAGA
The DNA here is from genome assembly GCF_001660625.3 of Ictalurus punctatus. NCBI lineage: Eukaryota > Metazoa > Chordata > Actinopteri > Siluriformes > Ictaluridae > Ictalurus > Ictalurus punctatus. The sequence goes on from NC_030425.2 coordinate 3,089,589, forward strand.
GGTCTCTAAAAAATTCCCCTGCATATTATGAGTCAACTCAGCTTATTTTGTCGTTCTCTAGGATTTAATCACACATTAAATGTATTTTATTTATAGTGACTTAGTTAATTATAGACATTATTATATAATGTCTATGATTATAGACATTTGTTTAATTTCACAGACACAGCACTATCTATTTCGACTCTGCCACTCAATCAAAGCCTGGTGAGATCATCTCAGTGAGCTGAGCACATAAACCAGCTGCGTGGTTTTAAGTAGACATGTGCCACCACACAAGGCTTTGATCTGGGTTAATTAAAGAGTTAAGTAGCAGCAAGGCCATACAGTACCACTGCTTCAACCGATTATTATAATTATTATAAGTCAGGGTAAATTAACAGTGATCAAAACTAAAAAAAGGCAAAAACACTGGGAAACAAGATAACCTGTTCTGTATTCCCAGTGTCTGCTATTTAAGGCTGGGTAATATGATGACATCTTATCAATATTGTGAGAAATTATGTATTTTCTGAAATACACTATACAGATAGCCAAAAGTATGTGGACACCTGACCATCACATCCATATGTGGGCATTCCTCAAACTGTTTATGATTTCCCTTCATTGGAACCAAAGGGTTCAAACATGTACCAGCATGAGAATGCCACTGTGCACAAAGTGAGAACCATAAACATATTTTTTGCCAAGTTTGGAGTGGAAGAACTTGAGTGGCCTGCACAGAACTCAACCTCACTGAATACCTTTGGAATGAACTGGAACGCTGATTGCATTCCAGCCCTCCTTGTCGGACACATTCCAGAAGACTGGGGACTGTTCCAACAGCAAAGGGGAAACCAATTTCATATCAATGGCCGTGGATTTGAATGTGACGTTCAGCAAGCACATATGGTCATGATGGTCAGGTGTCCACATACTTTTGGCCATATAGTGTATCGGGATATCTTTTTATTGTGAATTGTGATTTTAGCTTTTTCACAACACACAACCCTAATACTACTATATAATGATAAGTAAACAATGTAGTGTGCAACACTGTTTCCTAGAATCATAAATTCCGTCCTATTAGTGTGCATTAGAGGAGCTAGGTGCCATTACAGACACCTTGCAAGTAATTTTAGTAACTACTCCTAAAACCACCTAGTACAAAAATTGAAACAGTACACCTATGCATATTTAATAAAGAATGCAAGTACTGTAGTGCTAGATCAGATGTTGACTGTTCAATATAGGACATTAGAACTGTTATAAGCTGAGATCTTGAGACCTGGCACAGGAAAATGTTTTTTACCTGAGATGAGCTCAGAGAGGGTGTAGCGGTAGAGCACATGATCATGATCCCTGAAGCTCTGAGGACCCTCACATAGTACTCGACACGCTGCGTCTGCTTTGTAGTATTCAGTCAAAGCCTCCTCGAAGAGAACCACAGATGCTTCATAGTTGCCATTATCGTACAGTTGCACTGCAGCAGTGAAGGCTCTCTGAACATACAGAAAGTGTTCCATCGTCAATATAAATACAGCTTTAAAATGTAGACAGAGTAAAATACTAAACATATGAGTTCTGTCAAACCATAACTTATGCTAAGGGTGCATTCTCATTTATTAATCCAATGGCCAATTCTAGTGAAATTGGTTGGATTGTGATTGGGTTTCAGACTGCATATAATTAGACAAACCAAAAACCAAAAAGCTGGGGAGCATGTAGGTTAGGTTAAAAATAGGCATAGGCAAGGTTACAAATGAAAAAAAAAGAAAAAATTAACTGGCTTCTTCTCCTTTCCATTCATTTAATCAAGAGGATGAAAGATGATCCTGTTTTAAAGATTAAAGTCCTGCTTTAATCTAGGATATAATGTAGAGCACTAGATCAAAATGTCAACTGGGGGGCCAATTTAAATCCAACAAAAAACAAACACTTTGTTCATGCAATCTCTTGACTTTGGCTAGCTGTGTTGTTGACACCAGAGAAAAGGTCTTGAGCTGGTTCAAAGGATTACTGTAGGGTGCAGCAGAAGACACCATCGTGCTCCCAGTAGCAGTGCTGTTGCTGGAGGGCAAACTTTCTGCTGAAATTTCTTCCCTTTTTATTGTTACCCAAATGTCCTGAAAGAGAGCTGTGCTTTTGTTTTCACATTTTAGAATGGATGCTTACAGTCGCATGGAGTGCGAATATTGCTATGTCCTATTCAACAACAGTATGTAAAACACATGAACATAATTAGCCAAATGCAATGGGTTGGCACCCTGTCCACGGTCTCCCCTGCGCTGTGCCCCAAGTTCCATGGGATAGGCCCCAGGCTCCCTGATACCCTGTGTAGGATAAGCTGTACAGAAAATGGATGGATAATTAACCAATTGGCTATAGCACCAACCTGTGAGAGAATGGTGCTGTTGCTCCAGTTAGTTAATCTGCCATTTCAAGGGTAAAGCATTCTGGAGCAAAATAATCTTTCTCTGAATTTGTATTTGGACATATATTTTTCATGCAAACTCAGTAGGGCTAACAGATACTATAAGTTCTTATGTTCTTAAAACTCCTTGTATTTCACACCTTGAAAGAGATGCAAGAATAGAGTGTCTCATTACTCAATATCTCAGCCTAGAACTTCTCAATAGCGCTGACACAATCTCTCCATTTTAGCACTGAGGAGATTTTAAAGAGAGCTAAGGAAACATTAGCACCCTTTAGTCCTGAGCTGCAGCAGCTGCTAGCTACGCTAAAGATATTTTTCTGCTTCAACCCACAAGGTGCAAAGGACTTTGTCAGATTCAGAATACACTTTATTCGTAAACATATTATATGATGAGAGATACACAGACATGTATGATCATTTTTCTTGGTATGACTAGTGCTGTGGACAGACTATAGATCAGACTTTACAAGTGGATAGACAATAACACATGTACATACACTGGATATAAAAAGTCACATTTCTGTTACAATGGCGAGTTTTTCTGATGAAAAAATTAAACCAAGATAAATCATGTCAGAACTTTTCAATTCAATTCAATTCAATTTTATTTGTATAGTGCTTTTTACAATAGACATTGTCTCAAAGCAGCTTTACACCCACAATGTTAAATTCATGTGACAACACTGAAGAAATGACACTTTGCTACAATGTAAAGTAATGAGCTGTACATTTTCACTTAGGGGTGTACTCACTTTTGTTGCCAGCAGTTTAGACATTAATGGCTGTGTGTTGAGTTATTTTGAGGGGACGGTAAATTTACACTGTTACACAAGCTGTACATTCACTACTTTACATTGTAGCAAAGTGTCATTTCTTCAGTGTTGTCACATGAAAAGATATAATCAAATATTTACAAAAATGTGAAGGGTGTACTCACTTTTGTGAGATACTGTACATGCAGCTGTCATCAATTAAATTATTCTGATTAGCCTCAAATAAAGACCAGCTGTTTCTGTAGGATATTCTTGATATCTTCTTGATTTCATCTGTCTGCTGAAGTCATGGTCTGCAAAGAGCTTACAAATCATGTACAGGGTCTCACTGTCGAATGGAATCGATCAGGAGATGGGTATAAAAGAATTTCCAAAATATTAGAAGTACCATGGAACACAGTGAAGGCCATCAACACGTGGAGAAAATAAAGCATATAGTGACATTACCAAGAAAAGAACATCCCTCAAAAATTTACAAAAGAACAAGACAAAAACTTACCAGAGAGGCTGCCAAGAGACCAATGGCTGCAGGAATATCTGACAAGTACTGATTACTCTCTGCATGTTACAACAATCTCTTGTATTCTTCACATGTCTGGGCTATAAGGTAGGGTGGCTAGAAGGAAGCCTTTTCTCACAAAAAACTAACTAATAATAATGAATTAATTAATTCCAAAAGGTATGTTTGCCACAAAAAAGCACATCAACAAACACCATACCCACAATGAAGCATGGTGGTGGCAGCACCATGATTTTGGGCTGCTTTTCTTCAGCCAGAAATGTGGGCTTTATCAAGATAGCGGGAATCATGAATAGCTACAGATACCAGCCGCTAGTCTGCAAGTAAGCTGATAATGAAAAGGAATTTCACCTTTCAGTACAAGAAAGAATACATCCATATCAACAAAGGAATGGCTTAACCAAAAGAGGCTTCAAGGCGATTCAATTCGAGGCTTGTCGTTACCGACTTTTTGTCATTACGATTATTTTACTGCTCTGGATCGAGTCAGAGCCTCCCCGATCCCAAATCGTAACTATCAATAGTTTGATATTTACGACTCTTGATAGGGCTGCTGAAGGCAGGATACCCACAACAGCCAATGAGTGCGAGCAAGCGTCACCAACTGGGTGTTGCATGCTTTTATAGCGGAAAAATAGCAACCACAAACATGCCATGAACCTGGAGTATGGTTCCACAACAGAGACAACCGAATAATTTTAATAGTAGGTTCAGCCTACACTATACACACTGTGCTCTCTGGTTCTTGAGAGAAAGAGAGAGAGAGAGAATGTGTGTGTTAACTTTCTTCTGTGTGAATGAGGCAGCTTCTATGTGGCTAATAAACAAAATGAAGTGTGAGTGATACTGTCTTCTGAATTCACGTTTGATAAAACGTGAATTTCTGTGAGATTATGTATTTGTGATGTTGTTACTACAATAGACAGGTGTGTCGTCTGGGAGTCTGGCCAAATCATCTAATGTGTGTGTTCAGAGGATTATAATATTAAAAATCGGTTGAAACTGTCCTTATATCTGTGATCTCCCACAGTTTTAAAATCGGTTAAGATAAAATGGTTTTGATGTCGGCTTCAGGCATGAGCAAAACCTGGTTGGTTGTGATGTCGGCTTCAGGCATGAGGAGATCTTGGTCATTCGTGTCAACAGACTCTGGCGTGAGCATAACTTGGTTGGTAATGACGTCGACTTCAGGTGTGAGCAGAACTTGGCTGGTCTTGACATCGATTTCAAGCATGAAGAGATCATGATTGGCCATGTCAACAGACTCTGGTGTGAGCATAATTTGGTTGGTCGTGACGTTGATTTCAGGCATGAGGAGACCTTGGTTGATCGTGTCAACAGACTCTGGCGTGAGCATAGCTTGGTTGGTCATGACGTCGATTTCAGGCGTGAGCAGAACCTGGTTGATCATGACAAGTTCTTCAGGCATGAGGAGAACTTGCTTGGTCGTGTCAACAGACTCTGGCATGAGCATAACTTGGGTGGTCGTGACATCAGTTTCAGGCATGAGGAGCACACAGTTGGTTGTGTCAAGAGACTCAGGTGTGAGCGTGACGTCGTGATGTCAGTTTCAAACCTGAGGAGAACTTTGGTGGTCATGGCATCCGTTTCAGACTGGAACTTGGCGTGGGAGGTCACCTCTTCGACCTCAGACAGGAACTTGGCATGAGAGGCCATCTCTTTGACCTCAGACAGGAACACTGGGAGGTCACCTCATTCATCTCTAACAGAAACTTGACTTTATGCTGGAGCTCTGGAGATGAGACAACCTCATGGGTCTCAAGACGGAACTCTGGGGATGAGACCACCTCATAGGTCTCCTGCTGGAGCGCTGGGGATGAGACCGCCTCGTGGGTCTCATGTTGAAAATCTGCAGGTGAGACCACCTCATGGATCTCAGGTTGGAGCTCTGGGGAGGAGACCGCCACGTGGGTCTCCTGCTCGAGCTCTGGGGAGGAGGTCAAGTAGAAATAACCAAGTAGAAGGATATATATTGACCATTGTGGCTGATCTAGACCTAGGCACTCCAAATCCCCTCCTCGTGGGGCAGCATGATAGTACTTTGCCACAAGAACTCAGTGGATGGTGAAGATGGAGGCAAAGTCAGGTACATTTGTATACAAATGGTCAGTATGACTATAGTCATGTTAGTCCAAAAAAGCTCCAATAGGATGAAACTCTATAATAGATGGATTGACCACATTTTTCAAGTGATATACAGTGTTGAGTTCATCAAAGTTATCTCTTTATTTCATTGATTCAATGTTAGATTTAATTCAGTCTATTGTAGAGCACCAGGGACAGAGTTTTGCATCCTTAGAAACTGCTGAGGAGGATATTGCACAACAGGTCACCTACAGTAGATTCAAAAAGTATTCAGACCCCTTTCAGACTACTCTCTGCAGGAGCAAATCCAGCAGGCTAAAATATTGGGATGTAATAAGTGTACTTTACAAGTGAGAGCAGTAGAGCTTGTGCTCCCATATATCCTGCAAGGCTTGGTATTACACTGCCAAATGGTAAAAATCTGTCTTTCAGATAAGATGTTAAATGTTAGGCATTAGGTACATTCTGCTATTGAGGCTAAGCAATACACTAAAATCATTCCAACATCTGGAGGGCTAGCTTGGACTGGCTAGATAGCAGGCTCACAGTTAGGATTTAGCTGATGACAGAGTGTAATATACAGCTAACACGACTTGACTGATTGAGACTCCTCAATGGTTCCTTCTTGTTAAATGTGTTGTTGACATTGCTTCATATTTTATAAGTACATATTATGTTTATATAGGGTCTCGTAGCTCACCTTTACTTGGCTATGTGTATTGGCCAGCCAGTATTGGTGGGCTACGTACTTAACTTAGGCTGGCTGATCAGTGACTAGCTATGTGATGTATATGGACCATTTCTGATTTTTCTTTGATACAGTACTGATTTTGTGTACATTGGCAAAAACAACTCAGTCTGGAGACTTTGAATCCAGCGATCCGATTTCAAATATCAGTTGAACCTGCAAAGCCTTTGCTCAAGGCTCCAAACTCTTGGGGAAGGTTAGACTGGAGTTCTCATGGCGGCAGGTTCCTGCTTGCCTTATGTAGGTTGTAGTGGGCCAAAATGCTAATGACTTACAAACGGGGAAACTTTTGGTCCATGGAGACTCTGATCCAAATTTTCGGATCAAAATGTTACTTCTTTTAACCGGCCAACAGCCGAAATAGCTCAGGTGGGAGATTCTGAAGCCAGTGATCTGATTTCAAATATTGGTGGAACCTGCAAAGCCTTTGCTAAAAGCTCCAAACACTTGTAAAGTTAACTAGGGACCCTATTCTGTTGAAGATGAACATGGGCCAAGACTGAAGCTTTTGGTCCAGGCAGTTAAGCCCATGTGCACATTGACTGAAATATAATGGCTGGGGGAATGTTACACTAGAGCTCTGATGGTGGGAGGTTCCTGCTTGCTCTATGTTTTCTGTATTAGGCTGAAATGCTATTCAAGATGTACATGGACCAAATTTCAGATTTTTCTTTCATACAGTAATGAATTCATGTGCTTTGGACAAAATAACTCATATGGTGGAGCATTGGACTGAATATTGATTTAATTTCAGTGAAAGTTGCGTAGTCTTTACTCATGGCAGCTCAATAGCTCAGTTGGGAGAGCGTTACACTGAAGCTCTTAAGGTCTGTGGTAGAACCCTGGGTTTTGGCAATGGAGCCTCTCTTTTGATGACAACATCTTAGTCTCTGACCTACTGGAAAATTGCTGTATGCTAGGTTTTGGCTGGTACATTATGGCTAGGGAAAACCAAGACTAAAAAGTTGCCTGGTTCGATGGTGTATTGCAAGGAGAAGGCAAATGATCTAAAAAATCTTGTGCTTCCTGCATATTTTTCAGAATAGCCAATATTTGCATTCAAATTTTTGGATCAAAATGTTACTTCTTTACTTTGATGATTGGCAAAATAGCTCAGCTTGGACAGCATTAAACTGAAGATCTAAAGATCACTGATTCAGTAATGGGTTCAGCACTGGGGCCTCTATTTTGACGACAATGTCTCTAACCTACAGGATTAGTGCTGCTGTTAACTATTGGCCTGACGGCTGGAAAAAAACCAAGCCTCAAAAGCAGCTTGGTTCCATGGTGTAATAGTTAGCACACAGGACTTTGAATCCAGTGCTCTGAGTTCAAATCTTGGTGGAGCCTACAAAGCCTTTGCTCAATGCTCCAAACACTTGTAAAGTTAACTATTCAATTCAATTTTATTTGTATAGCGCTTTTTACAATAGACATTGTCTCAAAGCAGCTTTACAGAAATATCAACACGGTATACAGATATTAAAGGTGCGAATTTATCCCAACTGAGCAAGCCACTGAGTGGCGATGGTGGCAAGGAAAAACTCCCTAAGATGTTTTAAGAGGAAGAAACCTTGAGAGGAACCCGACTCAGAAGGGAACCCATCCTCATCTGGGTAACAACAGTTAGTGTGAAAAAGTTCATTATGGATTTATATGAAGTCTGTATGGCGTTAGGAGCAGCCGTAGTCCCAGCAGTCTGGAATTAAAGAAGATTTGAGCTCCATCCAGAGGCAGAAAGGATCTGGATCTCTAGTATCTCCATAAATTCATGTGGGGCTCGGCAAAAGGAGAGAGGGAGAAAAAAGATAATTATGACTGCGAAGTAGTAGAACAGAATCTAGTCAGGGTAGGCTTGAGTAAACAAATACGTTTTAAGCTTAGACTTAAACACTGAGACTGTGTCTGAGTCCCGAACACTAATAGGAAGACTGTTCCATAACTGAAACTATGGGCCCCATTTTTTTATTTTTTTTTTTAGATGAACATGGGCCAAGACAAAAGCTTTTGGTCCATGCAGTAGGGGAACATTACACTGGAGCTCTCATGGTGGCAGGCTCCTGCTTGCCCTATGTAGTAGGCTGAAAGGCTAATGACTTAGAAACAAGGAAACTTTTGGTCCATGGAGTTAAGCCCATGTGCTCATTGCCTGAAATATCATGGCTGGGGGAACGTTAGATTGGCGTTCTGATGGTGGCAGGTTTGTGCTTGCTCTATGTATTTTGTAGAAGGCCAAAAGATATACATGGACTGTTTCTGATTTTTGCTTGATACAGTACTGACTTTGTGTACATTGGCCAAAATAACTCAATTTGGAGATTTTGAAGCCAATGATACGATGTCAAATATCGGTGGAACCTGCAAAACCTTCGCTCAAGGTTCCAAACACTTGTGAAGTTGACTAGGGACCCTATTCTGATGCAGATGAATATGGCCCAAGACTGACACTTTTGGTCCATGCAGTTAAGCCCATGTGCGCATTGGCTGAAATATCATACCTGGGGGAATATTAGACTGGAGCTCTGATGGTCACAGGTTCCCGCTCGCTCTGTGTAGGTTGTAGTAGGCCGAAATGCTATTCAACATGTACATGGACCAAGTTTCTGATTTTTCTTTCATACATTAATGATTCTGTATGATTTTTCCAAAATAACTCAGTTGGGAGAGCATTGCATGGAATATTGATTAAATTTCAGTGAAAGCTGCAAAGTCTTTACTCACGGTTCATAACTATTGCAAGGAGAAGGCAAATTATCTAAAAAATATTGTGCTTGTTGCATATATTTAAAAATGTCAAATTTTTGTATCCAAATTTTTGGATCAAAATATTACTTTTTTCACTTTTCCAGCAGCTGCAATAGCTCAGTTGGGAGAGCGTTAATCTGAAGATTTGAAGGTCCCTAGCCCAATCCTGGGTTTTGGCATTGGAACCTCTGTTTTGATGACAACGTCTTAGTCTCTGAACTACAGGGAAATTGCTGCTTGACAGCGTTTGGCTGGTATATGAAAGCTGGAGAAAACCAAGCCTAAAAGACTAGCTTGGTTCCATGGTGTAATGGTTAGCACTCTGGACTTTGAATCCAGTGATCTGAGTTCAAATCTCAGTGGAACCTGCAAAACCTTTGTTCAATGCTCCAAACCCTTGTAAACTTAACTAGGGGCCCAATTTTTTAAGATGAACATGGGCCAAGACTAAAGCTTTTGGTCCGTGCACCCTGCCTGAAATATCATGGCTGGGGGAACGTTAGACTGGAGCTCTGATGGTGGCAGGTTTGTGCTTGCTCTATGTATTTAGTAGAAGGCCAAAAGTCTAACAAGATATACATGGACTGTTTCTGATTTTTGTTTGATACAGTACTGACTTTGTGTACATTGGCCAAAATAACTCAGTTTGGAGTAGGTTGTAGTAGGCCGAAATGCTAATGACTTACAAACGGGGAAACTCTTCATCCATGGGGACTTTGATCCAAATTTTTGGATCAAAATGTTACTTGTTTTAACCTGCCAACAGATGAAATAGCTCAGCTGGGAGACTTCTGATTTCAAATATCGGTGACTTTTTGTTGATAACAAACTGACACCACAGGTTCATTCTTGTGCATACCAAAACATAGTCATATCTGACCATGCCCCCATAACACTTGACATATCATTCCAACTAACTCAACTAATTCCAGGAAACACTGGTAGTTTAACTCCTCTGTTTTAGCAGAGGACGTTCTCGTAAAATGTATTTATAAATAGATACCACTTGTCTTGAGCACTAACAGATCCACAGAAGTGTTAGACTCAATTGCATGATAGGCCCTTAAAGACTGCCTATGGAGACAGATTCTCTCTTCTTCAGATCTCTTTTCTCACCACAAATTGAGAGGGTTGAAATAAAAGCCAGTATACGTTACAGATCAGATTCTGAATTTTAATTGGCAATATGATAGCTGCCCCACAGCAGACTTATACAAAGAGTGCCTAAAACATAAACACAATTTGATCTACTCTCAACCCAACAAACAATACTCCTCTTGCAGAGGAACAGAAGGCATTTTCATGACCATGGGGAGAAAGCTGCTTGCCAGTCAGCTGCATGGTATGAGAGCCCGACAAATTATTAGTGGTCTCAAAATCTGCCTTTTCCAAACCCTGTACACTATTTTAAAGCCCAGCATCAATACCATCATTGCAAAATGTGCTATGATATTCAAATGTAATGTCATGCAGTATATGATTCAAAACCTGCCATTTTCTTAAACATTAAAAAGTAGTTTGTTTCAGTTAAAAAAAAAAAACCCTGAAACTTGAGGACACAACAAATGTTTGCAAGTGCTCACATCAGATCACAATACTCATTTGACCCCATTCAGACCTATTTTTAGCACTGTCCGCCTGTGATCGAATCATCTGAGATGTTCAAGCCAGGTCAGAACGGTGCCAGAGGACCACTGAAGTGTAATTAAATGGCACCAAGAGGCAAACAAAATACTACATATGTGAAAGCACCCTAAAGATCTTAAGGTTCATGTTTTCATTCATAAACACTTCAAACATAATCCAGTCATCTAGATTAAAGTATTAAGTTAATTTTACTGGAAATACTGAGATCAAAGGTCACTTGCCTGATGTGGACGGGCTTCTCGGTTAATGAAGTCCTTCTCTTCCACGCCATGTAATGCCTTGTACTGCTCCAAGTTTATCTCTATGTGCTCAGGATTTGCCTGGAAATATGTGTGAGCAGCAGCTGCTGCTTTGTCCGGCTGCTTAAGCTGACAGAAAGACAAAGAAATTGCAAGTTTAGTACAGGCTGGTAAATATTACAAATAATTAGGATTGAAATAGATTCAGTTTTTGTGGGAAACAATGATCCTTTGATAACCAAAAGATTTTTCTGTGTAAGTCTGGAAAACAATGAGTTCACAGCTATCCCATTAATCTATAAATTATTTTAGATTAGCAACATCAATTTCAGGATTGAAAAATGCTTGAACACATAGAAAGCCCACCAGCATATACGCGACTCCTGGCATAGTGTACAGAGGTTTGGCTCTATTATTAAGCCAATCATGATAGTGATAATGATAATGAGTCATTATTGATCACATATACATTACAGCACAGTGAAATTCATTTCTTCGCATATCCCATCATGTCAGGAAGTTGGGGTCAGAGCACAGGGTCAGCCATGATACAGCACCCCCTGGAGCAGAGAGGGTTAAAGGCCTTGCTCAAGGGCCCAACAGTGCCAGCTTGGCAGTGCTGTGTCTTGAACCACCAACCTTCCAAACAGTAACCAGAGTCTTAATAGCCAAGCCCCCACTGCCCACTTATTAGCATCAAATGTCTACAATAAAAAAGAAAAGGAATGATCTGACCACAATAAGGGATGATAACTCTCAAAACTATTATTCCCGTTTTATGTTTGAGAGTCCTAAATTAGACATATTTCTGTAGTACAGAACAATATTTAGTTAACATGACTTCCAATTCACATACACTTCTAAATTGCATTGCATTGTCCCCCCCACACTTTCTGTAAAATCTAGATTTACTTTCTGTCAGGAGGAGTACTCCTAAACATTTTAACATTTTAAACCGTTAAGATAATTGATGCAGAATCAGTAATGGTTTAATATTTTTTAATGCCAATAAAACCACTAAAACCACTAAGATGGCCTAGGAACATTTATCTACTCTGAATATAATGGCAGGATCTATGAATGTGTAAGATCATGCATTTTGGAAATATGCTGTCGTCATCCCAAATGGTCTAATATCACTAACTTTCTAAACTATTAAGTCAAGAGTAAAATATAGCTAGCTAGCTTTGACAAATCTCAAAATGAATTTATTTAACAGTATACAAACCCTTCAAAATGTATCATAACAAACTAAACTACAATCTAAATGCATGCTCAACTGGGTTAAAGTCTGGTAATTGACTTGGCCAGTCTTCCACTTTTCCACATTTGTTGTACTGGCAGTATGTTTTAGGTCATTGTCCATTGTTAGGATATTGCATGATGAAGTGACTCCCTGTTAGATTTGATGCATTTCTCTGTAAATTGGCAGACAGAATGTTTCTGTGGACTTCTGAATTTATTCTGCTGATACCATCATGATTTACATCATCAATAAAAATTAGTGAGCTCACTAATCTTTAAAGAAAAGATCTGCTTATGATCCACAACATGCAAGCATGGTGGAGGTAGTGTAATGACACTACCTCCACCATGCTTGCATGTTTGTGGATCATAAGCAGATCTTTTCTTTCTCCACACTCTGTCCTTTCCATCACTTTGGTAGAGGATTATCTTGTGTAGAGAATTTTTGTGACTCATCTCTGTATTTCTTTGCAAATTCCATTCTGGTTTTCCGATTCTTATTGATGATGAGTGTCTGTATTTCTGCTCTTGATGTCTTCTTTGAGTAATGGATTGTGAAACCTTCACCCCTGCCCTGTGGAGGTTGTTGGTGAGGTCAATGACTGTTGTTTCTGTGAGTTTCTTCACAGAATTGGCATTGCTGTTCCAAAACTTTCAGAGGAGACTGTATCTACACCCACTTTAACAGGGAACACCTGTATGCTTTCTCATCCATGAAATTACCCAATCATGTGGAAGCAGCACAATGCATAAAACCATGCAGATAAAGGCCAAGAGCTTTAGCTAACGTTCACCTCAAACAGCAGAATAGGGGGGAAAAAAAAAAATCTCAGTGAATTTGATGTTTTCATGCTTGTAGGTGCCAGACGGTCTGGTTTGAATGTTTCAGATACTGCTGAGATCCTGGGATTTTCACTGATAACAGTCTCTAGATTTTAAACAGAATGAAGGCAAAAAAAAAAAAAAAAAAAAAACGGAAAACATCCAGTGAGCGGCTGTCCTGTGGCTGGAAATGCCTTGTTGATAAGAAAGCTTAGAGGAGAATAGCCAGACTTTGAGCTAACAGAAAGACCGTCAACTCAAATAACCACTCTTTACTGAGTAGAAAAGTATCTCGTAACTTGACCTGACCTGCATCTGAATGATTTTATACCCTGTGCTCTGCCACATGGGGTGGCCAGAGAATGTTTAACCAAAATGAATCCACCCAAAAGCAGTTAACTTTTAAATGTAACCATTTAAATTCAGCAGTAGTTTAAACACTACTTTACCAGATGGATGGATATATTTTTATTTAAGTAGAGTTTGCAAGGACATACAGTAACCAGGTTGTTATCAGAAGAGATTTCAAGCATCAACACGGGCCTGAGGCGACCGTCTGTATTCCACAGATAGACAGTGATTATGGTGCGGAACGGTCACATGTACAAGCCCAGTAAACAAGCCCACACTGGCAAACCCTCAACAAGCACAAACACACATTCTGCAATGCAGATTAACCCAGAACACAATCTCCGAAATAACTGGACCATTTGTTGCTGGAATTGTAATCTAGAGCCTAATAAAATCACAAGTCTCTCATCTTTTGTGACAAAGTCAAGCACTGTTTTTGCGTTGGGTAAAAGAGTGGGCTTCCTATGAAATGTTAAAATGTTAAATTATTAACATTTTAATAGAAATACCATGTTAATTTCTAGGGGATATCATGATTACTGTAAGAAATAAGCTCACCAGGAATGTGGGAAGTAGGGGTTCTGAGGGTGTTGCAGGTGCGGTACCCCTGAGTTTGAGGATTCTTTTAATTGCAAATACAACTGCGACTGCTATAATAATAAGAAGAGGAAGAACAAGAAGAAGAAGAAGAAGAAGAAGAAGAATAGTAATAATAATAATAATAATAATAATATAGTTAAACAAATAAAGACCTAAGCTAAACAACTTTAAAATGACGTATGTTGATTAGTTTTTGAGTCAGAGATAGTATTTCTCTCTGTATACCACAGTGATTTGCCAACAATTACAGTTTTCAAATTATTAATGAATGGCACATCATGCATTTTAACTGTTCATAGTTACATTTAATGTTACAGAACGTCCAAGAGACTCAGCAGAAAAGCATCTCAGAACAGGCTGGTGAGGGAACGATTAAATGTAGCTGCTACAATGTAAGACAGGAACTAACTAATATATCAGGCAACGTAATGACTTGTACAAAGCACTGACACTCCTTCAATAAATGTAAAAGAAAAGTCTCCTACCATAAACATCACCATATCAACAACTATATGCTTGTTGCTGTTATACAACAGCACACTTTTAATCCACTTATTATTTGGCTTAGATTATGTGGAACGTCCGCCATGAGTCCCTGTCACTGAGCTGTTACTACAGGAATGATAATATATTAGAAGAAGCACATTAATATAAACCTGTGATGAAAATCATCTGGATGTGAAGTCATAACTCATGCCACATGTATGCTGCTTAAACTTCCAGCACCCTCAATGTAAACCGCCTTCCGGTGTCACTGAAGGCCACCATATGCTTTTTTCAATATATTCTGTTATACACCGACCACCTTAAAGGATTAGCTGTAGATTAATTATAGAGAGGCTCGATGTTATAAACAGTAGAGCTTGAGGCAATAAATAACAACCAGTAGAGATCCCAGGTGGCATGACTAGGTCACGTCCTATTTTATCCTATTTTAGGGAGCACAGATTGTAAGAGAATTACTGCAGGAGACATGCAGTTGCCCTTTTTTTCCAAGTGTATTCAGCCACTGTATTCAGTGTATTCAGCCACTGCTGAATACACTTGGGAAAAAAAGGGCAACTGTATGTCTCCTGCAGTAATTCTCTTACAATCTGTGCTCCCTAAAATAGGACGTGAAAGCTTCTCAGAGCACATCATAGCACTCTATGATGTGCTCTGAGAAGCTTTCTGTATTGACTGGGATCATACTACAGGAAATCGTTCATTGGGGAGTTCATCTGGTAATAATATAAAAATATGAAAAAAAATTACATTAAAACTGAGGTAAATCGACACAGCTCTATGCAGGCCTATTATTCCATGTATGTTGTAACTGCTATATATATATATATATATATATATATATATATATATATATATATATATATATATATATATATATATATATAACATATACCGAAATCTTTAAATGTGCCAAAATATAAAAGGTTTGTAGGTGTCACAATTTGGAGACGGACGCAAGTGCAAATAATAAGTTTAATAAAGAACAAAATAAAATAAGACACTATGACCTTGTGGCAAAGACTAAACATAAACCCCAGACCTAAACACAGCAACCAAGACAACGGCAAAGAAAGACAAACGAAAGACAAGGAGCGCAGTGTAAACTGTGGTGCAGGTGGTCATGTGACTGTGATGTAGTGAGATGCAGTGGCTGCTGGGAACTATAGTTCAGAGTTCCTTCTCTGATACACATGACAGTAGGTATCTAGTACGGAAACATCCTAATTTTAGTGTTATTGTTTTCCCTTTTGTAAATAATACTGTTTGTTTTCTTTATTTCTTTTTTTTTTTTTACAATCCCAGAACTCAGAAAGCAACGTCAGTGTTTAAATTGTCCGCTTGTGGTAAGCAGTTCATCATAGCTCTTTAGCTGTTCTCCAATCATTAGCTATTCTTCGCCTGGCACAAGAGCTTTCATACAAATTATATTCATACACTGTAATCTGTGGCAGAGATTCTTAGATGTAAACATATTAGTTATTACTTATTCATTCGCCTGTAGTAAATGAGAGAGGAAACTAGATCTACTATTATTTTTAACCACCACTTTAAACTGGCCTACAGAAACATGGCACACACATGTGCTTCAGGAAACACCCACAGCTTGTAGGAAGCCTAACTATGATGTCACCTCTTTCGTTGGACCTCCCCTCTGTGAAACACTTTTTCTTTTATTTCTTCCCTGCTCTGCTACTGCTGGATCTAAAGTAATGTGGGAGGAATGTAAGCTAACATCACACATAACCTCTTTTAGTAGGGTCAGCATGTGGAGACAGGACTGGGGAAAAAACACAGAGTGGAAACATGCCTGGAAAACAGGCCTTCTACTGTATACTGCTGGGCTTGAGATCACCTATGAATGGAAGCCACTGAACCCCATGTATGGTCTGGTTCACATTCAGGACTAGATTTAATTTTAGCATGTTGATTTTAGTTCATTTTTGCAGAAAATGTCACAGGACCCAGGGAAAAAATGATCTGAATCAACTTACCACCCCACCCATGTCAAAAGCTCGACTTGAAATGTCAGTAACCACGTTTATATATCCTCCCCTCTCCCTACACAATGCAGCGATGCGAAGACACAATGAAACTTGTGAAGTCAGTCGATAATTTTAATAACTAAGGACCTTTTTCTGATTAAATGAAAGTTTTTACAGCATGACGTATATTTTGTTCTTTTCCTTTCATGTTGTGGTTTGGAATATTAAACCGTCTACCTACGGTATATCTTCAACTCCTATCACACATTCTTCCCAAGCCCAGGAGTCTTGTTTAGCAAAGGGTGGGAAGAACAAGTTCAAAATTTGTGCATAAGAAGAAAAAGCCTTTATTTTGCATATACATTATAGTTAAATTCATTCTTTGCATATCCCAGCTTGTTAGGAAGCTGGGGTCAGAGTGCGGGGTCAGAGTGCAGGGTCAGAGTGCAGGGTCAGAGTGCAGGGTCAGCCATGTTGCAGTGCCCCTTGAACAGAACGGGTTAAGCGCCTTGCTAAAGGACCCAACAGTGGCTGCTTGTGCATTAGTGCAAATGTAAGAAGAACACTCATATTGCACTGAGAATTGTTCTTCAGATAGCATGCAAACATAAACCCTCATAACAAAGACAAACGCACATTCGAGAGTTTTGCAGTGTGAAAACCACAGGCTCTAATCTATGGGACTCCCTTTTGCTGCATCAGGTTTGTATGTGTGTATTATGTGTATGTCTTCTCTGATTCAGTACATCAGTTGTACAGTAAATTAATTTATATGCATGATTTAATTATAATATATTACTTATTTATATACTAAAATAAAACAATTTTAACTAAACTGACAGGCAATTATAAAAGATATTACTTGCAAGTTTGGACATTTAGAAAAAAATATCCTGGGCTGGCAACATATGGTATCTGAAAATCGTCAGAAAGCCTTAGGAAGTCACATTTTACTGAAAAAAAAAAAATCATTTTCTAAAAAAAAAGAATTTGATAAAGGTGGGCACAATTAAGTGATCTAACACTGAGCTGGACAGTGTACCTGTCTAAGACTTTATTTAATTATACTGTATTGTAGCATCATATTCCTGTTCGTGGCTGACAGGAATTGAACCTGATGAACCTGATTGAACCACCATGGTTGTAAAGAGTGGTTATTTGTGTTAACAAATCCTTCCTCTCAGCTCAAACTAGTCTCCTCTAAAATCACAGAACTGATGCTCACTGGATGTTTTTGTTTTCTGCACCAGTCTGTGTAAACTCTAGAGACCGCTGCACGTGAAGAAGATCAGCATGAATGAGCAGATGTGCAGGTGCTTCTTGTGGCCAGTAAGTGGATATTTAAAGTCTTGTTTTGATATCAGGAATCGCAAAAATGCAGTATTGGTAAATAAGGGTGTAAAGAAAATGGATTTAAATTAGAACATCAGTCCAATAGTCTTGCTTATAGTGGTCCAGGTGGATTTGGCCCTTGTTCATCTGTACTTAAAGACGCAGCAGTGCTTTATTTCTTTAGCCTGTCCAGCTATCTCACTTCCTCATCTGTATTCACTGCTCAAATGGATCAGCTTACAGAGATTCAACTTTCATGCTAATACCGGCATCAACACCATCATGCTAATCATCTTGTAGTTCACTAACTAACTGAGCCAATTTTCTGTTATTTTCAATTATCTACATTGTATAGTTGCATTGCTTTCAGGGACTTTGAGGCCAACATCTGTGCCAACATCTCCCGTAATACTATGCTGGGTTTCTCATTAGTGTGACATTGAACATCGATGGAAAATGATGTGTGAGAAAAGTTCTTCCTCTTGTTTTCAGGAGGGAACAGTGAAACCTGACTTATCCCACATAATCTAAGCCGAATTTTTTAAGAAGAACGACTGACTTCTCATGTGAATAACAAAAATACAGCACGACCCGACAAATTAGCACCAGAGTCACTAAACACATCAATATTTTAATATTAACATACATTACATGGCTAAAGGTTTGTGGACACCTGACCATCACTCTTGTGTGTTTTTTGAACATCACATTCTAAATAGTCATAAATAGTTGCTGTTATAATAATCTTCACTCTTCTGCATTAGTTACAAGCACTGATGTTGGGCGAGGAGGTCTGGGGTGTAGTCAGCAGGCACTGTGGTCTCTGTGCACCGGGGCTCTGTGAAGAACACTTGAGTTCTTCCACTCTTCCACAAACCTTCGCAAACTATGTCTTCATAGACCTCACTTTGTGAACAGGGGCTTTGACATGCTAGAACATATTTAGGCCATGTGTATTTCATGTGTTTCAGGGTGGAGTTTTCCTTAAGCTCCGGATAGACTCAAAATGTTTGTAATCACTGGGTCATTACATTGGATCACATAGGGAGATCAAAATAGCTACAAATAAATAAGCTCTAGAAGCTCTACATTCATTTTCAGGGAAAATGAGAGGGCATGGAGAATACACCCATCAGCCATAGCATTAAAACCACTGACAAGTGAAGTGAACAACATTGATTATTATTATAAGTCATCCCAAGTTCTAGGGATAGTATGCTTTTAATTTCCGCCATACTGGATTGTCAATTTCTTCAAATTCAAAGTTTTTTTTAGCTTTGTCTTCTCCTACATAATTTACAATCATTTCCACATTTGGGTGACAGCATTGTGATACCAACTAAAACAAAACTTGCTTTTGGGATTTTTGACATGCAGGATGTTTTGTCTATAACACACAAAGGTATTGGATGGCTATGTTGCCAAACAGAAAGTGAGAGCATATCCCAGCAAAACTTTTATGTGTTTAAACCAAACTTGTGATGTATGTTTATTAGTATTACCTAACAAACAATCTTTGAGTTCCCGGGAGGGCTACTGAAAACAGGAAGTGAGGCAATATCTCAGCAAAGACTTGATGTTTTGCCCTCAAATTTTTATCTCCTTGGGAACAAGTGCTGATGGTCCCCTGAACAAGAGTGTGAAATAATACACTTAATCATACAAGAAACTACCTGCAAACTTTCCAGTGCCTTGTTCCAAAATCAGATAACAGCGGAGAAGAGATTTAAATTATCATTAAAGGAAAGATATGATCCGTATCATATACTTTACTGTAAATCCTGTTAGGAACACTGAAATTCAAGTGTAAAATATTTCGTCATTAACCATTCCATACAGTTAATTCTACATAGGCACGTCCTCTCACGCACGAACAACCAATGAATTAAGTCACATACTATGCATAGAATTGTGTGTATGCATTTAATGCAGAAAACCATACACACAAACACTTTGATAAATGAGAACTCAGCTACAGCTGCTTTCTGCTGGATGAGTAAACAGGAAAGGTCTGTGAGTGTTGACAGCTGGGAAACCCTTATTCAGATAATGCCAGAAAAATCACATGGTGGTGGGCAGAAGTTTGTCCTGGGTCAGCGCAGTGTAGTGGAGAATGCCTGCTAAATCATTTATTTCCATTTCAGGGCACCATGCACGCCCATTCACACAAAAAGCCACCTCTACAAGTAATTTAGCATAGTTAATTTTTCTGAACATTGGGAGGAAACCAGAGAACCCAGTTTTGTTATTATATTTGTAAATGATCATTCTGTTAACTATAATATAATACTACAAGCGTGTGTACAAAAACTGGATCACAGTTTTGGTGAGCCCCCTCCAACAACCATTCAGAAGAGCTGCAGTTATGATATCACTTCCTTTGTGCTACGGGACCCCCCCCCCCCCCCCCCCCCCCCGCCCCCCGCGTCCCCTTATCTGAACAACATTAAACATGTCCCTAAAATGGTTTTAAAAAGGTTTGTTCTTTCACACTAACGCAAATTGAAAAATGAGGAAAGAATCAGTGGTTTCTCGCAGGGATCACAATGAGAATAGTCATCCACTGTGTAGAAAGAGGGGCATTTTTCAAATACACATAGGTGAACATTTTATGTTTCACGATCAAGGTTCCGGATAGCTAAACTGGCCATGTATTGGGATTTCATGTTTTAAATTTAGGATGGAAAACACATGTCTCCTCAGTTATTCATTGTCAGACAAATTATGGTGAGATTACAGTATGAGGTAATGCCTTGTAGAGCGAGACAGACGGAATGATTCACTGCACTGTGGAAACTGTGGTGTGATTCCCTGGGGCGAATTAGAGGAAAGCCTTTTTTCAAGAATGTAATAAGATGTAAGTGTTTGCAGGTAATTCACAGTGAGTCAAATATAACTTTCTGTGGATTTCAACAGGTCTGCATGATCAAGATCGAAAAAAAGCTTGTGATCAAAAATATTTGTGAAGCAATCGTTCAATTCCTGTATCGTCTTTTAATTTCAAACAAACTGCTTATTTTTTTGCTGGCTTATACGCAAATGGACTCTACTTGATGTATAAGACTGCCATTTTGTTCCAGTGTAGGTGAAACGCCTTTTGGGTGCTTTGATCCATCTGCAGTTTAGCACACAGTGCCAAAAGCAACCAATCAATGACCACAGCAGCTACAGACATAAATATAATCCATTCATAACCGAGGACAAGGTGGAGCCTTTCCATTTAGCAAAGTAAACATGCTACAAGAGGGAAACAAAATATTTGGTTGAATAAACCTGAGGTGAACAGGAGATACACACAAACTTTGTCAAGGGAGGAACAGTTGGCATCTGTGGCAAGCCTTTCCAGAAGGGTATTTATGGCAGAGGCCAGATGCCCGATGTTTGGAGGCCTGTTTGAGACTGCTATATTAGAGCTGGTGGAGTGTTATACATTTCCCAGAAATATCATTCCTAAAATACACTTGTGGTGGGTTTTTATTTATTTATTTTTTTATGTCCTCTAATGTAGAAACAGACCCAAGAATGTGTCTGATCTCAGCCTGCTACAAAAGTCAAAGCAGCCTTCATCTGCTGTGTGTGTGGTCATTTACAGGGGTGTACAATCAGACAATTCGGATAGATGCATCGATTTAAAAAGTTAATGATTATAAAGCAATTATTATCCAAACAAAAAAGGAAAGTCAACATTTTAGTTCGTTAAACTGATGTGTAAATAATTTAAATAGGCTAGCAAGGTGCCCATAACTCCAATTAAAGAAAAAAAAAAAGTCCTTCTCTACATCATCATCACCTGCAAACTGGGGTCTAGGCTTGGTGCAACTCAACAAAATTTCAATTTATAGTAAGGTTTCACTTATCCCCCTCAAACAAAACATCACAATATTAATAAATCAGTAGTGCTCCGCACTCAGTTCAATTCATTATAAATGATTTACACAGTTAGACATCAGTAGTAGAAACTGTAATGGATATAATGTAACGCATTGACACTCATGCTGTTTTAGATCATTCCTTTATCCTGAAATTCATTGGTGGAAGCTTACCCTCAGCACTGGATTTAATAAATAAGATATTACTGACTGTATTTAATAAATAAATTAACTATCAACTACTTTCACATCCCTGGTCCTGTCTCCTTGGAGCTTTCCCAGCTCTAACATATCAGCTGAAATGAGTGCTGGCTCTCCAGGACCATGGTTTGGGAACCTGCGCCACTGCAAAGCATGCTGGGGGTATCTCGCACTCAACTTAACTTTCTGGCTCATTTCTTTTTACCTTGAGGTACGCGAGCTGAAGATAGTTGTATGGGATTCTCCTGTGGAAGTCTTGCTCGACATCAGCGCTGACTTTGTGCATGGAAGAAGGTCCGAGTTTTCCTTCCGTGCAGTCGTTGAGACAAGCGGCTCTCCGCAAAATCGCATCAAACAGCTGGAGGTCAGTCGCAGTCGCATCGAGCTTGTGTTGATCCCTGCACCCGAGTCCACAGCGGATTTTGGTCTGGCGCACTTGGGCGAAATTCTCCAGCGCTTTCTCCATGTACCGCACCACGTCTGCGTAATCACCCCGCTGGAACGCGTCCATCCCGCTGCTGTACAGCAGGTCGTAGGGTTCGAGTGTGGCTGCTGGTAACAACACGGGCATGTGGAGCAGGACTGTTAAAGCCCCCCATGATTGGAGAAAGTGGACGACCATCTTCGGCGCTCAGAAGGCAAGAAAACGTTCCCAAAAAAAGCGCTGTCTCAGTCTAATAACCCGAAAGCACCGGATATCCGACTGGTGTAAGCGCAGAAGAGAACACACACCATTCCAAGTGATCTGATGGTCATTGTGATAGTCCCATAGCCGGCGACGTTTCTATCACGTCCCTCTACTGCTGAATAAAATGAACTCCTCCCACTCGAAGTAGGAAATCACTAGGGCTGTGTACTACACCATGGTTTTCAAAGTGGGGGCCGCGGCCCCCTTGAGAGCCGATAGGGGGCGCCCGGGGGTCCTCAACAATTTTGCTGTGAAAAATAAATAAATACATGATTTTCTCTTTTTCTCTTTCTCACTCTCAGACAACCACACACACACACACACACACACACACACACACACACACACACAAAACAAGTTCCTAATGTAATGTAATGTAAGGATGTAAGATGTAATTACAATTTTTTTTAAAAAGGGTATATATTCAGAAGTCTGTATTTTTAATGTGTTTTTAAAGACATCTTGCAAAAGGGGGACCTCGGTCAAATGTTAATGCCATTTGGGGGGCCTTGCCCTGGAAAAGTTTGGGAACCCATGTACTACACTACATAGTGTGCTTGGTGTAGCATGGAGTACTGTAGTATGTGACGTTGTTAGAAAAAAGAAAATAGTTACAATTTTATATACATACTAATACTTCATTAATAATAGGATTTTGATATGGGGTGAGCAGGGCAAGTTGTTTCAATATTTATACCTCCAACTCTAGACGCGCAATAAGCTCCTAAATTAAATTGTAAGGGTGTAAACATCAGGCTTCCACACGATTTAGATTCTTAAGGCAACGATTCGATATTCGACAATACCACTGAATCTGCTACATTACGATATGATACATTATGATATGAGCTGTGTTAGGACTAGCGTTAATTTCTGGATGATTATGTAAGAAGGATCATTTTTATTTCTACAGGGCTTTTAACGATGTAAATTGTCTCAACGCAGATTTACAGAAATGTATCATTCTGGGTATCGAGTTGAAATTTCAGAATAATGAGAATAAAGTCAGAAGCAACGGTGGCAAGGAAAAACTCCGTGAGATGACATGAGGAAGAAACCTTGAGAGGAACGAGACTCAAAAGGAAACCAATCCTTATCACCCTGTTATAATTAGGGACGTGGTTGTGTTTGGAATGAAGCAATCACATTCAATCACATGCTCAAAAGTAATTATCATAGAGCTGTCATTGATGAAATTATTCGGATTAACCCCAAAATAAAGATCAGCTATTTCTGTAGGATTTTGTTGACATCTTCTTGGTTTCATCTGACACCTGAAGCCATGGTCTGCAAAGAGCTTACAAAGCCTGTACGGTATCTCACTGTCAAAATGTATCGATCAGGAGAGGGGTATAATATATATATATATATATATATATATATATATATATATATATATATATATATATATATATATATATATATATACAGAGTGAAGGCCATCTTCAACAAGTGGAGAAAATGGGGTACAACTGTGACCTTATGAAGAACAGGACATCCCTCCAAACTTTACCAAAGACAAGACAAAAACTTACCAGGGAGGCTGACAATAGACCTACAGCAACATTAAAGAAGCTGCAGGAATATCTGACAAGTAATGGTTACTCTCTGCATGTGACAACAATCTCTCGTATTCATTCAGATGTCTGGGCTAAGGGGTAAGGGTGTCTAGAGGGAAGCACTTTCTCACAAAATAAAATCCAAGCTCAAATGAATCACCCCAAACCATGTAGAAAAATGTGTTATGGTCTGAAGAGACCAATTCCAGAAGGTATAATAATTCGATAATTCCAAAAGGTTGGATGCAAAAATAAATTTAAAAAAAGCACCACCCAAAGAACACAATACCCACGGTGAAGCATGATGGTGGCAGCATCATGCATTAGTGCTGCTTTTCTTCAGCCAAAACTGGGGCTTTTATCAAGGTGGAGGGAATCATGAACAGTTACAAATACCAGTCCATTTTAATGCAAAACATTCAGACTAATATTGAAAATGCTGATGAAGGAATGGGGTGAGAACATCTTGTCATTGTAAATAATAAATATATTAGCTTACAAATGAAGAGGTAGGCAGGGTGCTTGCCGTTAAATCAGTATAATGCCTACTAAGTTATCAAGAATTCTTATTACATGTTCTACATTTCCATTCATTCATTTAGCAGATGTTTTCATCCAAAGTGACTTTCAAATTAGGAAATACAAGCAAAGCTATATATCAAGTGGAGAACAATATAAGTAGTGCTACTGTACAAGATTTATAATTGAGTTTCAGAGAAGCAACATGTACAGAGTAGAGGTGTAAGGGGCAGTGTAAATGCAAAAAAAATTTTAAATATAGAAGTGTGGGGGGGAAAGTTAGGAGTTAGTTAAGTATTCACGGAAGACGTGGGTCTTTAGGTATTTTTTGAAGATGGTGACAGATTCTGCTGTCCGGATTGAGGTTGGAAGTTCATTCCACCACTGAGGGACAGTCAGTTTGAAGGTTCTGGAAAAGTACCTCATGCCTTGCTGAGTAGGCACTACCAGGCTTCGGTCCTTAAGTAATCGTAGGTTGCATGAGGGAACATAAACCCCAAGTAGAGTGTTGAGGTAGGGGGGTGCTGTTCCAGACAAGGTCTTGTAGGTGAGCATCAAGGCCTTGAATTTGATGTGGGCGGCTACAGGAAGCCAGTGGAAGGAGATGAAGAGGGGTGTGACATGGGTCCTTTTGGGCTGGTTGAAAATAAGGAACGCTGCTGCATTCTGAATCATCTGAAGGAGTTTGATGGAGCTGGCTTGGTGGCCTGGGAGTAGTGATTTGTAGTATTTCAGTTTTGAGATAACAAGAGTCTGGAATAGTAGCTGTGTAGTCTGTTCAGTGAGATAGGGTCTGATTTTCTAGATGTTGTACAATTGTTGAAATGTGGTCTATAAAGGTCAAGTTGTCATCGAAAGTCACCCCAAGGTTTCTGGCTGTCCTGGTTGGCTTGATTGTGATTGAGCCGAGCTGTACGGTGAGGTAGTTGTTGATTGAGGGGCAGGCAGGGAGGACGAGAAGCTCCATTTTTTGCCAAGTTGAGATTAAGGTGGCATTCCCTCAGCCAGTTTGAGATGTCAGACAGGCAGGCAGGCAGAGATGCGCGCTGAGACAGACGGATCATCAGGCTGGAAGGACAAATAGAGCTTGGTATCATCAGCATAGCAGTAATATGAGAAGCTATGAGACTCAATCACAGGCCCCAAAGATGTAGTATAAATAGTAGCAGTGGACCCAGAACTGATCCCTGGGGAACCAGGGAACCAATTGTGAGTTGCTGAGTTTCAGAAACCCCTCCCCTCCACAATATCTTGAAGGATCTGTCTGAGAGATAGAATCCCACCCAGCGCTGAACCGTTCCAATGATGCCTAGGCTGAAGAGAGTTGACAGGAGGATCTGATGATTCACAGTGTCAAAGGCAGAAGAGAGGTTGAGTAGAATGAGGACAGATGATCTTGCTAGTCATAAGGCGCCAGTGACAGAAAGCAGAGCAGTCTCCATGGAGTGACTGCTTTTGAGACCAGACTGCTTGATGTCCAGGAGGTTGTTCTAGAGAGTTCTTTCAAGGGTTTTGGACAGAAAAGGGAGGAGGGAGACAGGTCTGTAGTTGTCAACAGCAGCAGGGTTAAGTGTTGTTTTTTTAAGTAGCGGGGTAACCCGGGTCTGCTGAAGGGATAGGGTCTAGAGGACAGGTTGTCGGACGACTAGAGAGGAGTAGTTTTGAGACATCAGTCTCTAAGAGAGGGGAGAAGGAAGACAGTTGAGAGTTACATGTAGAAGGAGCCTGTCTATGGGTGTCTGGGGTGGAGATAGTTCTAATTAATATAATGATTTTTAATCATCCAAAAATATTTGAAATAAATATTTTAACATTAGAAACAACTTTAAATAAAAAAATTTTTATTATTAAACCTGGAATAGGTTGGATTTCTCAAAAGCACTATTAAAATTTACATAACTGACAGAGGTGTTGACAAACAGTTTAGGGAGGATAATTTAGGGTTGGCCTACTGATTTCATGATGCACTCCACGCATGCAAGGCGTAGGCAGGAATCAAACCTTCGACCCTGGAGGTGCGAGGTGAACGTGCAACCATGCACCACTATGAAGTTATAAAATGGTTATAACACATGCTTTATATTATTAGAAACAGAATCAGACAGGATAAACTTACTGCTCTAATAACGCACTACAAAACTGCTGGTATGGAAGCAAGAATTCATAAAAATGAGAAAAGGCACCTGATCAATTTTGTGAAAGAAGTACCAGAGCAGTTGTAGATTTCATTCTCAACTATGCTGAAGCAAATCCAAGGGCACTGGAAAGCAAATATGATACTACCGCCGCACTAAAGTGTATGATCAGTACTGAAGAGCTGCAACTTTAACTGGAATAGATTCGCATAGATTCTCTCAGGAGCTTATAGCAACTCCTGATGCCTTTTGTGACAAATATGCATCCTGCTACAGATCTTTACTGGTTTTGTCAGTCGGCAGTTTCAGAGCTTGCCCTTACTGCAAATCTAGCAGAACAATTCAAAAGTGCTGCAGTGCGTGCTGTGGAAGAACACTCTGTGAAAGAGACAACATGGAATGGCCACTGTATTATGAAACATGTGAAACATGTCCAGAAATTATAGGAAAAGTTCTTAGTCCACACCCTCCATGTAGCTTTGATTGAAATATGCTCTACGGATTTGATTTTGGCCAGAAGGCGTATTTTCCTTCCAAGTCTTTATAGCCTGGATCCATTTAATTTAAATGTCCTCGGAAATATGGGCTCCTTGGGATTCCATGTGAAGCTCTCCCAAAATAGGTGAACTTTCACATTGACGAGAGCTGTCAGTTTAATAGAGGTGCAAGCTAAACTCTGTTATATCTAGGCTTCATTTCTTTTTTGAAAACATGGATTTGTGAGTCATGTGCATTGATGTGCAGATCATTTCAGCCTCCAAAATAAAAACTCCTGCATGTTGGAGGGACATGGGATCTGGCTTTATAGAGCTAAATCAACTTTTCAGACAGTCACATCACAGAAATTCTACTGAAGAACATACCAGCCCCAATGAGAGAAATGTCCTAAGTGATTGTCCCTGCAGACTTCACGCTCAAGCTTCAGTGGTACCTGTATGAGGAAATTTTACAGATGACAAATTTAAAGAAATTAACTCTCCACATCCTTCAACACCAAAGCCTTCTGAAAGATTTGATGATTATATGATTAAAAGTCTTTGGGTAGGAGTTAAATAATTAAATTGCATATACATTTTTTATACTCACCAATATTGTTTATAAGCTAATATTTATTAATTATCTATATTAACATTCTGTATAGTAATATTTTTTTTGTTTCGTTTTGTTTCATTGACTAATGTGTTGAAAAAGTTATGTGGTTTGATTGATTATGAATGTTCCGTTGTGTGTAGAAGTTTACATTCCTACATAAGATGGCAAAAATTAAATAACATATTTTACCTTTGTTAGTGCTATTTATTTATTTGTTTCTTTGTTTTTTGCTTAGTGATAGTTTGGTAGCCATACTATACTATATACTATACATACTATATGATTTTTATATATTGTTTCTTGATATTACAATTTAAATGTACATCTCATTAATAAATGACAGCTTCATTTAAACCAATGTGTCTGTGTCATTCACTGGAACTGGAGTGTAATCCTTATATGCTCAGAATCTTTAAATGTGATTTCCTTTCTTCTTCCTCCTCTTCTTCTTCTTCTTCTTCTTTATTTCTTCTTCTTCTTCTTCTTCATTTCTTTTTCTACTTTTCGGGGTAACCAGAGTTTAAAATGCTATAGCTTCAATTCTGATTGAGATATCTACAAAGAGGACATACAGTCATGTGAAAAAAATAAGTACACCCCATGGAAATTGCTGGGTTTTCTTTTACATATTTGGACAAGCGAACATTTGATCCTCTTTGAAGCAGTGCCTGTTAATAAAGTTGATACGCTCTATCAAATGACACATAAAATTTATATTTTGTAGTAGTTTTCACAATTTCACAAAAACAAAAAACAGATCAGTCACATGGAAAAAGTCAGTACACCCCTTTTTGACACCGTTTCTACCCCTTTATGACACCCTCGATGACAACTTAAAATCCATAAAATTAGAATCAGCTGTTCAAGATGATTAGAACCTGCTTAGAGAGTGCATGTGGAACCTGTATTATTTAAACCCCTCACATGTAGTGTCTGGTGTTCCCTTTATTATTGAGGTGTGTGGTGTCATCATGCCAAGATATAAAAGAGTTCTGTAAGGTCTTCAGAAAAGTCTGATGCAAAAAGAAGTCTCCAAGAACCCCAAAATTTCATCACAGGATCTGAAGTCTTGCAGCTGTTGGTGCCAAATTGTATGTTTCTACTTTCAGAAAGAGATTGCACAAATTTGATCTGCATGGGAGGTAAGCCTTTGCTGTCTAAAAAGAACATCAGAGCAAGACTACAGTTTGCCAATGAGCATATAGGCAAAGACCTGGCCTTTTGGAATAATGTGCTCTGGACAGACGAATCAAAGATAGAGTTGTTTGGTCACAGTAACAGCAGACATGTTTGGCGCAGACCAAAGACAGTTTTTCAGGAGAAGCACCTCATACCAACTGTGAAGCACGGTGGTGGAAATGTTATGGTTTGGGGTTGCTTCACTGCCTCAGGGGCTGGAGAGTTTGCATCCATTGATTCAACTATGAGTTCTGCATCATATCAAAGAGCGCTTGAAGATAATGTGAGGCCATCTGTCTAACAGTTTAAGTTGAACCGAAATGAGCCTTTCAACAGGATAATGATCCTAAGCACACTAGCAAATCCACCAAGGAACGGCTCAAAAAGAAGAAATGGAGGGTTATGGAATGGCCTAGTCAAAGCCTGGATATGAATCCCATTGAAATGTTGTGGGGGGTGGGTTTGAAATGGGCAGTACATGCAAGAAAACCCTCAAACATCTTGCAACTGAAAGAATATTGTATTAAAGAGTAGTCAAAAATTCCAGCAAGCTGATGTTAGAGACTGGTGGACATACGAAATACAAAATGCCTACAAGAACCTATTACTGCTAAAGGGGGCAATATTAGATTCTGAGGCTAAGGGTGTACTTACTTTTTCCACAGAATCTTTTGCTATTTCTGTTGAATAAATGATTTTTCCTTGTGGTTTTGTTCAAGTATTTCAATTTTATTAATAGGCACTGTTTCAATGATGATCAAATGTTTGTTTGTCCAAATATGTACAAAAATTAAATTAAAACAACAACAACAACAACAACAACAACAACAACAACAACAACAATTTCCATGGGGTGTACTTATTTTTTTCACATGACTATATATTGACTATACATGACTATATTTGCATGGCTAGTCTTTGAATTTAATAAATTTTCAAAAAGAGCTACATGAATTATCTCTCCCTTAATCATTACACTTTAGCTCTACTGTCTCATTAAATGTTTAATTATGTATAAGCTAATAGGTCTAAGCATGCAGTTAGGTATTTTGCTGTTTTATGTTTATTTCATGATGAATGCATAAGCATTCTTATTTTTATAAGTCATTCTATTTGTGAGAGTTTGTCTCCCTCTTGGGGAAACATTGAATGAATGATAAATATAACAAAATAAAATGTTTTCATGGTTTTGTGTTCTATCATTAAACCATACTTGGTAACAGGATAATATTCTACCACTTGCTAAAGAGGGGATTTGGAGCGCATTTAAGTTATAAGAATATTAATAATAATAATAATAATAATAATAATAATAATAATAATAATAACAAGAAGAAGAAGAAGAAGAAGAAGAAGAAGAAGAAGAAGAAGAAGAAGTATAATAAATAAGTATGTAAGTAATGAATAAGAATCCTTCTGATGTTGTAAAGGAGAAATCAGCATGAGAGTGTCAGTTTAGTAATGTGAGAGAAGAAGGACACTTGACAGCTGCCTTGGACTTGCCTTGGCTGTGATGTGGTTCTTCAGTTGGCGATAATGAATCTAATCATGCTGGTTGCTGCTGCAATATAGCCTTAAGAATCTTATGATCTCTTGTTTGACCTGACCATTGGACTGGTGATGACAACCTGAGGACAGACTGATATTAATGTTCAGTCGCTAAGAAAATACTTTCCAAACCCTTGAACATTATAAAAACCGGATAGTTCATTTAACTCAAAAATTCAAGTCAAACTTTGTAATTTAAAATTATTTTTTGATATATTTAAGTGTATTCGGCTTAAAGAAATTGATTTATCAACTTACAAATTTTGAGGTCATTATTTTCCTCAAATTTTTTCAGTTAAATGAACTTATTCGGTTTTATAGTGAAGCGAACTGGCTCATGTCTGACACCGTGTCTTCTGGTAGTGTCTTCTTTTGTTGTAGAGACCTTTACCAGCCAGATTAGATTTGTGATAATATCTGTGGATGTCAATAGGCAGAGGTTTCAGCAAGTCTATGAGTAGAGTCCTTAAAGCATGAGATGCACAGACTGGAAAGGCTTTGACATACTGAGTTACATGTTGAGACAAAGAAGGCCACCAGAACTTGTTTACCACCAGCTTTATGGTTTGTAGAATCACGGGATGCCCTGAGCTGAGTGTGAACTCACTGCATGAGTTATTCTCTCATAATTTGAGGAACAAATATTTTTCCAGGGGGTCATTCTGATGGTGTGGGTTCCTTTGGTTGTGCTATCAAGATGTTCTCCATGATCTCCCATCTAACTGAAGTTACAATACAGGACTGAAGAAGGACGGTTTCATCTCTGTTCCTCTTGTGGACTTTCATATAACTTGGATAGAGCTTCTGTTTTCATTAGATCCAGACCAGTATGTCAGCATAATCTAGAACCAGGTGAAGACTAAGCAAGCAAGTGTTTTATCTTTTAGCATATAGAGCTCAACTAATCTAGAGTAGAATGGATTCAGCCTAGGAGGAATTCCATGACATTGGGAAAGCACTGCTCCTATTCCACTCTCAGATACCTCCAGATGAATAGCAGTGATGGATCAGGGTGGTTGAGTATGGGGGTTCTGGTGCAAATGACTTTTGAGCATTTGAAAGGCTTCTACATTGATTCAGGAATTCTCAAAGAACCTCATTAATAAAATTCTTGGAAAACTCAGGGTGCTTTTTTCCTCCACAAAGGAAAAACGAGCAGACATGTGACGAGGGATGTTAGTGGGCAAATTTACCCCAACTTCAGAGCTTCTTTGAAATACTTGAAACAAAACTGCAGCTAAAGCCGAGAGTTTTCAGCTAAGTGAATCACTAAAGGGACTTCCATACAATAAAATTTTAAGCTCATGCCTTCCAAAGATTCTCATTCCTCAAAGAATCTATATTTTACTTCATTTTATTCTGTGGCCCAGAAAATGTAAAAGGTGGTAAAAGTTAAGCTAATTACTTAATTGAAATGAGTAAGATTATTTGATCATATAGTCTACTGAAGCATTTCATCATTTCATAGGCTTTTGATCATTATCATAGTTGCAGTGTTTTTGAGGTATTTGACTATCTATCCCTTTAGGTTTATTGAAATGAGAAAAGACTGTGCATGTTAAACAAGTGGCACTGGAGAGAAACAAAACTGCACAAACTAGGAGTCATACACAAGGATAATCTAATTCTCCATCAGATAATCTACAGGAAAAGTCAGTACGAGGGTTAGATAGGGGAAGACAGGGGCGACATATACACAAGGAACACCCATGACTACATTCTTAGTAGATAATGACAGAGTGACACGAAGTAACTGTTAATATATATTCTACACTGATATAGAAAACTGATCACGCTTAGTTTTCAGAGTTTTTACAGCATGTAGAAATGTTGTTTTTTTTCTCTCTCTGATTTGCACCTAAGTAAATATGTTATTTAAAAGCTATTAATTTTCTAAGACGTCAGTTTATTTTTAGCTTCCTAGTGAACATACATTAACATAAAGACTTTTTGAATAGGTAAGTTTTTATAGCTTCCTATAATGGAACTAAATGGGACCCTGTTTGATTTAAAAAAAAAAATATATATATATATATATATATTTAAAAAAAAGCACATATCTGTTGGGTCTGCATTTCCCTCCACAATACCTGGGGGAGGTTTTCTTTTTCTAAATGGCCTCTAAATGTGAATGGGTGTGTGTGTGTGTGTGTGTGTGTGTGTGTGTGTGTGTGTGTGTGTGTGTGTGTGTGTGTGTGTGTGTGTGTGTGTGTGTGTGTGTGTGTGTGTGTGTGGTGGTCAGTGATGCACTGATGTCCCATCCACAGTGTATTCCTGCCTCAAACCTTGTGTTTCTGTGTAGGAGCCTCTCTGAGCAACCCTGACCAGGATAAAGTGATTACTATGTAAAAATGTCAGTGATTCTACCTTTGGGTGAAAGTTTCCCATGTGCATATGTTTGTTTTTGTTTATGTTTTGGTTCTGTCTCTGGATCCTCTTCTGCATTTGCTTATTACCTGATTGTAATTACCACGACAGAGAATCACCAGCAAATAATAAAAAAAAAAGCCAAAATTATACTGTATTCCTGTGACTTTGACAGTGTTTGAATTAATTCCAACATCTAATTAGTTCATTTGCTGGATGCAATGATAATTCCATTTCAATCCTACATTCAGACACTTATTCTTGAGATATTACACTAACTGGTGTCTTGCACAGATGAATGGACGGATGGATCACCTAGTGCTCATCTCATCTCCTAGTGGCAGAGGCATAAAAATGAAAAGAAGCACAACTACGACTCCTACAGGCGGCCATCCATCAAAAGTCAGTCGCCAGGTAAGGAGGTCATTAGTCAGGAAAGAAAGCAATAGTAACACTGAAGGAGTTTTAGAGGTGCACAGCTCACATGGGAGAAGGTGTTCACAGGACTACCATAGCACAGCACTGCACAAGACTGAGCTTTATTGAAGAGTGGAGAACCGTATTTAGAGTTTTACCAAAAGGCATGTTGGAGTCTGAGCCAACATGAGAAAAATTCTGGTCTGATGAAACTAAAATGTAACTGCTTACATTTGGTGGAAAACTAACACTGTTCATTGAAGCGTGGTGGTAGTAGCATCATGTTGTCAGATCAGCAGGGACTGGGAAAGTGACCATGGTTGAAGGAAAGATGGATGGAGTAATCCTAAATACAGGGCAATCCTGGAAGAAATCCATAGCTTTCCCTAGATCCCGTTTCAGTCTGTAAGAGACATTGAATGTTCACCTTTCAACAGGATAATCATCCTAAGCACACTGACAAAGCTACAATGGAGTGGTTCAAAACCAAGAAACTGAATGCCTTAGGATGGCCCAGTTAAAGCCGAGACGACAGCCTGATTGAGATTCTGTGTCATGACTTAGCTGTTCGCTAACTGATTAATCCAATTTGACAGATTTTTCCAAGACGAATTGGGCAAAAATATTATGATCCAGATGTCCTTGTAGCCAATGATGGTTCTACAAAGTATTGACTCAGGGGGGTGAATGCAAGCAACTCGATATCCGAAGTGGGGTGATGTGTTTCACAGAACTAAAACAGCTACATTCTGAAATAGTATATATTGCACGTGCTTCGATTTCATGATAAGAAAAGGCACACTTTAAAAGTCATATAGACAAAACAATAAGATTTGAATTTGAACATCAACGCATAGGTCTTGTTCTCATGTCACACAACTATGTGTTTTAACTTCACACTGTAGCTGCTTGACTACTAGGCAGGGTTTTACTCTCAGTCTGTGCATGTGGGATTTGTGCCTGTCTCTCGCAAACCTGTTCGATGTCATTCCTAGTTGGGGAAAAGAGCCTGGGGCACAACGGCCTGCCTATTTTATTATTATTGTTATTTTTTTTTACACACTGCTTTATATGAGAGTGCTGTGTGTGTTTCTCAAACTGCTTCTGTCCACTGATCTATGTCTGAAAGTAAGTTCTCTTCATAATAAAAAGCAAAACACCACCTTATGAGCTATAGGTTAATGGACATTCAGTGGAAATGCAGAGATAATTATGGAGTGGAATAAAAGGAAAGGTGAGAAAATGTCCATTACTGCACATGACGTAGTTACTTTTCCAAAAAAAAAAAAAAAAAAAAAAAAAAAAAAACATTTGCACAGCCAAAGATATTTGAATACCTGAAGAAATCTGGCCACATTATTTCACAGGCTTTATCTTCAATAGGGTCAGTCATTGTATTTGTTTTGTCAGAGATCGCACTGCAACTTTAAGTTGCTTAGCATTTCTAATAAGTTTTTTTTTTTTGAACACACACACACACACACACACACACACACACACACACACACACACACACACACACACACACACACACACACTTCCCAACCTTTCTGAAGTTTTATGAACTTAGTCGACACACCCTGGTGAGCACCTCTACCGGTTTTTCCTGAAGATGTGCCCAAGGCTGATGGGGGGGAAAAAAGTCAGTCACCTGAATTAAAGTGAAGTTTAGAGGTTGACTGAGCAGAAGGTGTGTTCTGACTCCTCAAAACTACTGTTCTGACACAAGCTTTTCAGTGTTTTTGCTTTCTACTAGGTTGATAAACTGCAGATAAAACACCAGGCTTTCAATTATTTATTTTGGGGGACCTCCATGTTTCATCATGAAGTTTGATTGTTCTTCATCAAACAGCATTTAATCTCAGGTAAGTACTATGGGGAATTTATTTTTTAATAGATTCATAGTGCAGTCTTGTGGATATAACAAAAAATATTACTCATATATGGTGATAAACTATATTACACATGTAATATAGTTTATCTAATGGGGCAGCCAATCGAATTAACCCTTTCATGCCTAGTGTCCACATTTATGTCTATTTGTAGGAAAATATAAGATGTAAATCACCTCCAAATGACTTGAGACCATTACCATAATATAACATATATAGCATAATATAAGCGTAATATAGCATTATTCTGATTTCTGTTGCTCTCTAGACTATTTCACATTTCACTACAGCATGTCTCTGGTATATCTGTCCAAACTTTATACAGAAAATCCTAAATTTAAAAGATGAAGAAGAAAAAAAAAAAAAAAAAAAAAAAAAACCCTAATGAATGCTGTAGCATTTTAAAATTGGAACAGGCCCAAACCTGTATATAATACTTTTCCTGATGTCTTTGATGCACTACACAGGTACAGTTCATTTAAGATTTATTTATTTTTAAAAGTCCAAATTTATATTACATGCAATTTTGAGTAATTGGATTGGATGAGTTTTTTTTTTTTTTTTTTTTTTTTTTTTTTTAAATTATGCATGAAAGGGTTAAGCAAACGTCTATTAGCTGTGGTGCAGAGCTTACTAGTATTTCAGTCTTACTGAGTGAAATGTTTATGTTTACATTTTTCTTGTCACACTTCTCTAACTCAAGGCATTAACACTGTACAGGACTTATGACCCAGGCCTGAACACTTCTTCTTTACACATAAAAAGGAGCTCCAAAGCACACTGAGAAAACTTAAGCCAATATACAGTGTTGTGCTTTCAGGTCATGTGACAGCATCGTTTCCCATCACACTGTTGCACACTCTGCTGGGAACTGTGGCTGAAATGAGCACAAGAAATTTCAGTCATTGTTTCTGGTAGTGGGAGCAGCAGGCATTCGGCTTGAATGGTGATTTCCCTTTGCGGAAATGACGTCACACCTTCATCATGTCTTTAGTTAAAAGATTAAAAAGCACCGTGTTGATTATGTATTATTCTCATTGTTATTTATTTTTTATTACTACGATTACTGTTAAGGTATTATTGTTATCTTTCAATTATAGCTACATGAGCTGAATAAACTTAAAAGCCAATCATACCGTGTTTTCTTTATATGAGGTTTATTTCCTGATTGAAAGCGAATTAACTTAAAGAAGAATAATGTTAATGCACTTATGTTAAGTTAAATCCATCTGCGATTTTAATAAAACTAGAAATGTGTATGATACAAAAATGTTTCAAATATTTTAACACATTGTAACTGGTTTGTGATCTAGGTCACTTAAGTTCAAAAATTAAAAAAATTATTTCTGCCTAATGAGCAATTCAGTCAGAAACCAGAGAACCCCGAGGAAATACACACTTACAATTACATACACAGGTGTAGCTGGTATCAGTCAGCTAGCATGGTTTCTCCCCCTGTCTTTCTAAATAAATAAACAAACAAATAAATAAATAAATAAAAATCAGGTTTGGTTTTTGGCACCCTTATCAGATAATTTGCTGTTAACAAATGGATTATTTTGGACCTTTGTGCACCATAAACACACAGAATAGTACAGTATAAAGTGACACTGTGGGCTGATTTCTTTCTAGTTCAGACTGTAGATTCATTCAGCCTATCAGTGACAGCCATGTCAGGTGATTATAATGTGCAGATTGGGGCTTGTATTTTTTCAATGACACATCTGTAACACATCATCAGATGTCATGTTAGTGACTCAGTCATGGGACTCATCTAAAATGGGATTTTTGTCCCAGTGTCAAATGGCACACACACACACACACACACACACACACACACAATATACACATATACATATACATATATACACATATACATATATATATATATACATACATATATATACATATACATATATATATAAATTGCCATGAAAGAATTGATTTGCAACACTATAGTGAACATTCTTGGTGCTAAAATCCTCGTAGAAGAAGGATTCCTCCTGGCCCAAATCTTCTCTCTAATTTGGTCACCTGCCTATTCTGACCCACCAGCCAGCTTTGCCATCATACGACAGCTACGCCCTGGGTTAACATGTGCTTCCTCTTTGACAGGTGAAGCCAGCCAACTATTTTCAAGTTGCTGCTCATGTTGCATCACAGAGCAGTATAACACACTGTCTACCCTCTTCCACATACATGAGTTCAAGACACCCACAATTCCTGATGTCGCTGAGATTGATAGTGAAAAGGGTGTATGCCCCTCCCCCACGGA
Source organism: Ictalurus punctatus (assembly GCF_001660625.3). Classification (NCBI taxonomy): domain Eukaryota; kingdom Metazoa; phylum Chordata; class Actinopteri; order Siluriformes; family Ictaluridae; genus Ictalurus; species Ictalurus punctatus. Next base: position 3,127,363 of record NC_030425.2, read on the forward strand.
CAGCACTCTGACAATAGGGCGAGCGCTTTTCAGTAGCCAAAATGGGACGTTTTTAATCAGTCGACAGCTTTCCCAATAATACAGACACATGAAGTTAAACATATTTTAGATTAACAAAACGCACACACACACAAAAATCTTACTTAAATCCATTTATTTCTTATTTAAATCATACTTGGCCAGTGTTACTATGAAATAATGTGCAAGATACAAACGTTCATGGTTGATCACAAGACATACAGCATTTGATTGTAGAACAAATAGTTATAGTCACAGCCTTTTCTGAGCATGAATTTAACCATTGAATAAACAAATGGACGTTTTTTTTTTTTATTATTATTGCCTCTTAAAATCTTGGTATATAAATCAGATTCCTTGCTCTGTGAAATATGAGCTGATGACAGTAGTTAAAGCAAAGTCACTTTTCAGCAAGCATTTTATTATAGTCCCGAAATGATAATCTAGCAACAAACAGCTAATCACTTTACATTCAGTGAAAAACATGAATGCAATACCATTTATTTCTGGCAGATAAAGAGCAGGCGAGGCATCTCCACTAATCCATGGACCACCTTATATCTTACTATGTAGAATCATCACTTAAATGTACATACTGGCAAATAAATTGGTTCAACAAAGAAAAACTGTTGAATAATACTTAGTAACTTCACTTCAGTATAGTAGCTTTTTCAGTCCTTCAATGATAGATAAGTGATGTTTTCATGTTTATGAATACAAGACAGAGGCATATAGTACTGGCAACTGAACTGAATAGTAGAGGCACTAATACTGTACCAAAGGAATTTAACTTGTGTTTGTCTTTCAGTTCCACACAGGGAAACATGTAGTCCAAATAACTGTGTTGTACATTTCCCTGAATAAATGCAGATAGACTGAGATCATTTTGTACTGAAAACAACCTGACACATGGCGTAATGAGCAGGAAATACTCTCTGCTGTTCTGGGTTTATTGTTGCATTTGTCTTTGCAAATATAAATGCCATGCTCAGTTGAATTCAAGGTTGCGACCAAAAAAACAAAACACCAACAACACGCAAGACACACACCTGCTGGTGTGAAAAGGAAGTGTACATCAGTTGTCAATGTACTGGCATGGCTAATGTGTGTACAGTATGTGGCAGTAAAGACATTTACTCATTACAACACTGATATCACAATGTAATATCTAGAAAAGTAAATTATATGATCTTCATGTTCATTTTTACAAAACATAAATTAAAAATAAATTAAAAAAAATCTGTCATTGTTGTCAGAAAATTCTTCAAACATGCACAAGAAATGGGTGCTTAATCCTCGTGCACACAGAGCTATGACGATGGGTGTGTGCATTCAAAAGTCTGGACTTGGTGGTTTATATGAGATCAGCGCAAAAACAGACCCAGCAACATCCCCCTAGCAGTATACAGCAATCTTCAAAAAGTGAAGAAAAAACAAAACAAAAACAGAAGTACAGCACAAATCATGACGTGACAGCAAGGGCCTCGAGTCACTGTCTATAGTAGGCACCTGTAGGGACAAAGACGTATGCAGGATTATGAACATATACTATATACATTTCCTTTGAAACATGAAAACATGTTCTTCCCTTTAATACACTGCAAGTTCTTTTAAACATTATGATTGTTAATCCATCATTTTTTAAAATTAATTGATTATGTGAAATTACATACACCAGACATTTATTCAAAAATATTTAGTTGCAACATTTCAATCGACTACTACTACTACTACAGAGCTCTTAACTATGTTTAATTAAATAACATGTCATTAACTTCAATACAACATTACTGACATTTATCAGATAATCTGTCACAGCATGAACAAATTAGATATCCTATAAATATTTTACTGGTACTTCACACTTTAAAAAAATAAAATAAAAATTTTAATAAATAAGAACTACATGTCCTATCTGCATTTCGGTGTGTGTGTGGAATCGACTCTAAAGCTTTGGGGTTTGACTCTTAGTTTTCAATGCCTAGAATCAATGAATCAAAACATCCTTCATGATATGAGCTTTTAATGATTCGCTTGAGACCATGTTCAATTTCAACTCATCGAGTTGTCATACAAAGTACTAACCTTGATGACTCCCATGATTAATGATGATGTTTTTTCTAGATAATGGTAATTATTACAACTGACCACTGCAGCCCTACAATTAACTGAAGATTTGGTCACAGAACATGCCTGAATCTTCTTCCAAACTAACGCAGAGATGGGACCTAACACTGCCCTGGTTCTCCTTGACACTCATCTGTCAACCCTTCCACAATTACTCCATACCACTTCCACCCAAAAAGGTGTGGGTCTACATTTGCAAAACAGCCAACGTATATGTACAAACCTTTATAAGCAGCCTCGGGTCTGGAAGGCGGGCGAGGGGTGTAGTTGTCTGAATAAGCATAACTGGAGTCAACATTCACATAGTTATGGATATGTGGTGGAGGTCTGAAAATGAAGACATGTGAGGAAAGACATAAATTAAGAATTGGAGTGTGACAGTGTGGGTTTGCAATACTAACAATATTATTGAATCCCCATTCCATACACACGTTCGATACCTGGATGATTTGGGATTCCGAGCTTTTTGGTAGTCATACTCGTCTCGTGTTCGTGGTCGGGCCATTTCCTCCTCCGTGGGCTAAGGAAAACATAAAAGAAAACACATGGGTGGTGATATGGCAAAATCCCAATTATATGTCTGTCTACACTTACAGGCTACTTTAACAGCCTGCTGCTTCATGCAGTTATCGAGACAGGCAATCACGTGGTAGCAGAGCAATGCATAAAATCATGCAGATACAGGTCAAGAGCTTCAGTGAATGCTCACTTTGAACAAAAGTAACTGGACAGGTGAAGTTCACAGCACTGACAATCAACAGCTGCATTCACACCATTCGGGGCAAACGTTAGGGACAGTTGTGCGTGAAAATCCCAGAACAGCAATTTCTGAAAAACTTAAACCAGCCCATCTGAGACCAAAACCGAGATCACATTTTCTCCCATGCTGATGAACATTAACTGAAGCTCTTGACCTGTATCTGCATGATTTTATACATTAGGCTGCCACATGACTGGCCAATTGGAAAATTGTACGAATGCACAAAGGTACAGGTACTCCTATTAAAGTGGCGAGTGAATATATACTGTATCTAGTACTGTGCCACTGGAATTACCCTGGGGTCTCCCTCGGCTCGTCTATGCTGTCTCTCTTTCTCTCTAGACTTCTTGTACCCCCTTTCCTCTTCCTCCATGAATTGTCGAGCTATTTCCTTTCAGAGAAAAACTGTGTATTATTTACACAATGAATGACACTTACAATTAACAGCACTGAAGAGGTATTTCAACTAAAAATGACACTATGGCAAACAGGGAATGGAAACATAGCTTCTCTGGCCAAGACAACTTTCTTTGGTAAAGGTTTTATTTGACCGATTTAATCCTTAATATACTTGGACTAATGACAGATGGGTTTAAGAAGTGAAAACACCTACTAACCTCATCTTGTGCAACTTGAGCGGCACGTTTGTCAAGTTTACTCGCCTGTATAATGGAGAAACACATTAATGAATGACAGCTGTGGAAATCAAAATTTTCCATTTATATAAAAAAAAGTGGCATGGGTACCAAGAGCTCCTCTTCCTGTAGCCTGCGTGCCACCTCCAAGTCTCTGAGCTCCTGGGTTCGCAGGTCTATCTGAGACAAACCATGTATTGCTTCCCTCACCCCGTACTCCTCCTGTACGTTTCGTCCTACAGAGAGCACCAGAGAGCCAAGTTCATAACAAGTCCAGCATGTTATAAAGATCAATTTATAGATTAGGGTTTATATGAGCAGTGATGATTGATCAGAAGAAAGGTTTGATTTGAATCACAAATCCATTTGACAAACACATGGTGCCAGGAGGGAAAAAAAAAACTTTAAGATTCTGGACAAGCTTAGCTACCATTCAGGTTGCAATATGGATTTGTGCCATGTAATGAAAGAAAAGAAATCATATGCACAGTTATATATTGGTCAGAGGATTCACCCAATAAGCCACAGGGAAGAGAGTCTAGAAAAAGACTCAGATTATAGAGTGATTCAAAGCCCCTCCACCAGTTCACCCAACAAAGGGCCAGCGAAGAAGCATAACACAGTGAAACACAAGGGCCCTTGCGCATACCTCTATGCCCCAGGGTTTGCCCTTTATGGTGACTTCTAGATCTGGGCTCCTCAAACACCTCATCATTGCTGTGAAGCCTCTGCCTGTTGCTGTAGTCTGCATTCTCCACTCTTTCTTCTGAACAACGTGTACGGGAAGACGGATGATCCAACTCTTGGCCTTTGCTTCTGTCCCTACTCCAATGTCTTTCCTCATCCCTTTCTCTCTCCCTACGTCCACGTTTGTCTATTTCCAAGTCCACATCTAAATCTCTGCTTCTGTGTCTATGGCCATTTTGTCCCATATCCACTTCTTTGTGCCTGAGCCTGTCTCTACTGGGGTCCCTATTCAGCTTATCTTGACTTTTGTCTCTGTATTGTGCCTTATCTCCTTTTCTCCTTCTTTCTCTTCCTTTCTCTTGATCTCGATCTTTTCTCCTTGTCCTGTCCCTGTCAGATGGGTCATCTCTATGTGCTCGCTCCTTCATGGTCAACGCCAGGTCCTGGTTGTAACGTGGTTCTGCTTCTGTGTATTTGTTTCTTCCAGCCAAGCATTCCTCTGGATATTTAGTCCTTACCTCTGAGAGGTGGTGCTCAGGTGCTTGCCTTCTTGCCCTGCCTTCATTTTTCCCTCGATTCTGTTCAGATTTATGACGCTCGTAGACTCTGTAGTGATCACCTTCAACGGGGTCATCTTCAGGGTACCTGTTTTGATTGTCATGACTGTCCAGTCGTCTATTTTGTTCAAATTTTTGAGGCCAGTGATCTGGAGATCGACCTCGACTTACGTCTCGGTGCCTTTCTCTGCCAGACACTGCCAAGTCAGAACCTGAGTATTCCACATAAGGGTCTGAAGGGGGTCGGGAGGCTGGTTTGGAGCATATGTAGGGAAGACAGAAGTAACATAAAAGAACTGGTCATCATTCTAATTCTAATGTGCAGAGTAGCAACAGTATGCTATGTAGATTCATGTAAAAAAAAAAAAAAAAAAAAAAAAAAAAAAAAATTTATATATATATATATATATATATATATATTTACTGAATGTAAAGTGCACAGTCTCTGAATTTCTGTTTACTTGTGAAGAAACTACGGGAATAAATGCTCTGCAGGTGCAATAAATATCCAGGATAATGTTTCACATTTGAATAATAAGCCTAATATCTAAATAGTTGAATTATGCTCATACAATAAATTTGTGCTGAAGAAGTCACTGGAAGTTAAAAGGATGCTGACTGCAAAATGCTTGAGAACCCTTTGAGGAACATGAATATGATTGTGTATATATATATATATATATATATATATATATATATATATATATATATATATATATATATATATATATATATATATACACATATACACACACACACACACACACACACAAAATCCCGATTCTGAAAAAATTGGGTCAGTATGGGAAATGCTAATAAAAACAAAGAGGAGTGATGTGTAAATGTACTTGTTTTTAAACAAAAAACATATATAAAGACAAGGTATTTGATGTTTTACCTAATTACCTGCATAGTTTTTTTTTTTTTTGAAGATAAACGTTTATTTTTTAATTGATGCATGCAACACATTCCAAAAAAGTTGTGATGGGGCAATTAGGTGTAATAACTATGTGACAAGTTGAAATAAGAAGGTGATGTAAACAGGTGAGGGAATCATCTAATCATAGTATGTAAGGAACTTCCAAAAATGCCTAGTCCTTCAAGAGTAAGGATGGGTCGAGGCTCGCCAATCTGCCAACAGATGCGTCGGAGAATAATCCAACACTTAGAGAAGAACATTCCCCAAAGACAAATCGATAGGATTTTGGGCATTTCACCTTCTACAGTTACAATATAATGAAAAGATTCAAGGAATCAATTCTGAATGCGAGTGATCTCCGATCCCTCAGATGTCACTGTCTTAAAAACCGTCATGAGTCTGGAGATCCTGACATGGGCTCAGGATTACTTTGGTAAACCTTTGTCAGCCGACACCATTCGCCGCTGCATCCACAGATGCAAGCTAAGGCTTTACTCTGCAATGTAGAAGCCGTACATCAACACTGTCCAGAAGCGCCGCCGACTTCTCTGGGCTCGGTCTCATCTGAGATGGACAGTAGCACAGGGGAACTGTGTTTTGTGGTCGAACGAGTCAACATTTCAAAGAGTTTGCGGCCAGTAGTTCAGTGGTGGCTTGACGGTTAAGGCTGAGGGTTACTGTGTGGAAGGTCGGGAGTTCAAGCCTCAGAATTGTGTTCAAGCCTCAGGCTGTGACTGTCGGGACCTTGAAAAGGACCATAACCCTCTCTGCTCCAGGTGTGCCATATCATGGCTGACCCTGTGCTCTCACCCTAACCTCCTAATATATTTGAGATATGCGAAGAAAAAAAAGAATTTCACTGAGCTGTAATGTGTATATTTGACCAGTAAAGACTCATTATCATTAAAACAGCTGTTGTGTTCTCCAGGCTGAAGTAGATAAGGACCATCCAAGCTGTTATCAGCATCAGGTCCAAAAGCCAGCATCTGTCATGGTATGGATGTGTGTCAGTGCCCAAGGCATAGTTAATTTTGCACATATGTGAGGGCACCATTAATGCAGAAAGATATGTACACATTTTGGAGCAACATATGTTGGCATCCAGAGCAGGACAACGCCAAACCACATTCTGCTGGGATTACAAGAGCATGGTTGTGTAAGCAGAGAGTGCGGGTGCTAGCATGGCCTGCCTGCAGTCCTGACTTGTCTCTGATTGAGAATGTGTGGTGCATATAAACCTGTGTTATGTTTGCAAGTGTTTGATATCCACGAGAGCAGAGTATTTTTGTGAATGTATTTAACAAAAGATCAAAAGATAAACATCATTTAAACAATAAACATCATTTAAACAATAACGACACAGTTGGACACAGAATCAGCAGCATCGGTCCTGGACACGGCCTGTATAAAACACTGAACTATTTGAATGTCTGTTTTTTATATACCAAATCAAGTAGATACTGTTATAATCAGTGAGAGAGAGCCAGGTAAGTTAATGCTTTGGATGAACTGCCTTCAGTGAAACTCCCATGCAACTAAAAACTAGCCAACAGTAAAGCTAACAAGCTCGTGAGAGTTTATTAGACAGAAAAACAAGTCAGCGAAGGCACTCTTGACCATGCTTTTTTTTTTGAGGCCCCAGATGCATAAATCAGCAACTGTAAACTTTTCAATGCTGTTTATCTATTTTCATAGGTAAAGAAGCTGCAAATGTTCTCACTAAAAAAAATCCTCAACACCCCATTATGCCTGTCTTTTAAATGTCTCGTAAATTTGATGAAACTCCACAGTGCTACTCTCATGCATTTTGCTTATCTACTCTACATTTCTGCATACTACGGCAATGGTTCATATGGGTGTAGGCCTGGCATTAAGTCTTCAAATGCAATTACACACAAACAAGGCAAGAACAAACAAATATCAATGTAGGTGTACAAGAGCAGCCCAGATGAGAGGGTGGAGTCAGGTGAGTAATGGATGAAATCTTGCTTTTCCAGTTTCGTGTTTATCACAGAGAGCAGTAAATCTCAAAGGCTGAGACAGCCATGTACTCGGTTCATAGAAAGAACAGTAGTGAACACAGTGGCTGTTCACAAAAGAGTCTTTACGACTAACTACTGCTCACCTAACCTGAACCTCTTAATGTTTTTATACCAAATCAGTCAGCTTTTGTAGAAGCTAAATCTTTTCTTTGTTTTTAACAGTGTGATTTACAGACCTGGCAACCCCCAAGAGAAAAATGTGTAGACCTGTGGGGTTTGAATGGCACTACATTGTCAGTACAGTCTTTTCATAAAACACGTGTCTAAGGTAGAAACTGGAGTGTGCGTATGTACGGGGTCATACAGTAACCACCAGGCTCTTGGGAGGAAACGTTGTTAAACACTTGTCTTATTTAAGTTAACATGCAAAGTTTACATGCAGCAGTGTGGAAAAGTTTACAGTAGTAAATTTAACTTTCTTCCTCTTTTATCGGGAAAAAGATATGACAACTAGTCTAAGATATCGTATGTTATGTATTTATATCGTGGGTAAAAATGTTTAATAAATCCTACCTAGAAAATTCACAAACATCTACAACAACTTCCAAATATCTCTTACAAGAGCACAAGAGGAATATACTTTTCATTTTCAATGCAGTCAAACCCTGCACAGATCATAACTACTCTCTCTCTCACACACACACACACACACACACACACACACACACACACACACACACACACACACACACACACACACACACACACACTCTCTCTCTCACATACACTCACAGGCCCACATTTCTCCACTGTTTACTCATTCTCAAAGTACACACCTCCTTTGTCTTCATAGTACTGCTCTTCCAGTTTGGCCTCCAGCTGTTTCTGCCTCTTCCGTTCCTCTTTCATCTCTCGCTCCTGCAGCTTACGAGCAATGGCCTACACACACACACACACACACACACACACACACAAACACACAACGCTTATATTTGGATTTAAGCAGTTTTTTTTTTCCATACTCAGGACCAGACTCGTTTGAGCCCAGAGTTCAGTACGACTGGTGAAGTGTGAATGCTGTTTCTGAGCCCAGGAGCAATCCAGAGATATTGATCCCTGGTCTTCTTGAAAGCAGTACTCTGGGGTTCACTTTGCTGCATGCAAAGGAACGTGACTGATTCAATTTGTTACGTTTCTTCCTCTTTTTACTTTAGTGATGCTGGCAAAAGGTTACTGATATATAAAACCAGACCTTCATTTGACTGCAGCACTGGAATTAGCTCACCTTTGTGGTACGAGTGCTTGTATTTAGAGAATCACAAAACACCCCCATCCCCCCCAAACACAACTCGTGTTTGCCTGCATGCCTATAAAATGCAAGACTGGCTCTTCGTTTGCAGTATTCCTGCATGATGCAGACATGCAGAATTCAATAAGGACCTGTTTTCTTGACTTCCACTGAATCAGAGCCACACGATGTTGTTGTGGAACTAGAGGAGGTGGATGGACTGAGAAATCGGTCCATTTTTACTGCTGAACTCCTACGCTAGTTCAGCGTGTCAGGACAGCAAAATAGACTAAAATAGCACTTTTAATTTATATGTAGTTTGTTTGATTCGCAGTCACGTTTTAGAATAGTGGGACAGAAAATGTGTCTTCATCTCTCATGACCCCATTTGTAAATGCATGGGGTCGCGACCTTTCTCTGTAAGTTTACAGGCCTTAAAACAGTGATATTTTTTTCCTGTAGGAAAAAAAAAGGGCAAAAAACAGAAAAAACGTGTGTGACATGTCCCTGGTAATCAGTCACAGATCCTTTGGTTCGAACCTCATCCTTAGCCTCCTGTTGCTTCTGCTTCTCAGCCTGCCGGACCAGCTGCTCCTGAATCTCTTGAGCTATTTCGTTGTCAGTGCGTTCACTACAGGCAAAAAAAAAAAAAATAGAAATACAAACATGAAGTGCCGTGAAGCATAGACCAGTGCTTTAAGAATTGCAGTTAAATTGAGTTAGATAATAATGAAAGTCTCTGTCAGGCTCCCGCAGCACTGACTGTAGACCTGCCACCCCTGAAGATGAATAACACGTAGTCGCTCCAGGGGAGGGTGGGGGCTGCAGAACACACATTTCCGATACAGTCCAAAATGCAGTGAGCATATATACTGGGCTTTATAGAAACTGCTTGTCTGTTTTAGCTAAAATGTAAACGTTAGAGAAATTTACATGCAGGAAAGTAGAATCGTTTACAGAAGAAATAATTCAAACGATATTATATACAGCAATTAACAAGAAAGTGTGCACGTAAACTTTTCTAATATCTACAGATGAGTGGAAGATTTTTTTTTTGCCTGATGTGCTTGATGGTTACTGAAAACTACTGCTGTGGGTTGGCCGCACCGTTTGAGGGCATCTGGGCTGAAAGGTGCAGGACAGCAAACAGAATATTTAATCTTTTTCTAATGATCATTACTATTAATAAAATTAAAAATGAAATAAAAATGATCTGCATAGTTAGAGTTGACACTTCATGAATGAAAGTTTTTTCCTTTTTTTCTTGTTAGACTGGAAAAGTGAAAAGAGAAAGACATCTTTCAGTGGCATCCTAATAATTATAGTTGGGTTCTCACATTAGATTTGTTTTTCCCTTGAAAGACGTCCCCGGCTTTCTGGCACAGTAAATGGAATAAAATAAAATCTATTACTGTGTGTTTGACTTATCTAATGTGAAATGGGAGAAGGGGGCAGGGCTTCCAGGGCATCAGGTAATGTCCGAGAATTCACAGCAACTGTGCAAATGATTCCAGATTCAATAGGACTCCGTTTTTATTGAGTGACTTTATTGTTGAGTTCCTAATCAAAATGCATCAAGGTTGGCAGGTCTAGTACTGGCTGTGCAGTCACTGATAGAAGTCTAATTACAGTTCTGTCCCTGTCGTTATATTCATGTATTTCTGGGCTACTCACATGTCTTGGTGCTGTTTTTGGCTTTGGGCTTTGGCCCGCTGGTCCTCTTCTTCTTGGAGACGCTTGGCCACCCGGAGATCCTCCTGCACCAGACGACTCTTGTGGATGTTGGAGGCCAGGTGGCTCTCAACTAGAGTAAGCAAGAACAGGGAAAAAGGTAACAAACAACACTTTTACCTAAAAAATGTTTTGTTCATCTCTTCACTGTGCTCCATATTCTCACAAAGATTTATTTAAATTGGGTTGGGGTGTGGCGCATTTGAACACGCCTTGAACACTACTGGCTGTGGTGTAAATGAGACATGCAGTTCGACCCAATGTCATTCTGACATCCTGTTTCAGAAGGACTGTGTGTCAGTATGTGGAATCAAATCACAACTAAGCCTGGGGACTTTACGGCTCTTTTATGAGAATGGTGGAATGGAGTACTAATTTAGCAGTAGGATTAATGTGATTGTCTTGTAATAACCAGATTTACAGTAACACATTTAGTAAAAAAAATAAAATGAATCCTGTTGAACTGGCTTAGCTACATTCAAACCAACTGAATCTTCAGACTCTTCAGTCACATGGGTATACCAAAGCTGTCATTAAATTTTTTTTTTTCTAATACATGTTCTAATAAAATTTCTTGTGATATACCAGCATACTTACTTTCTTGTTCTTGAAGGTTGTGGGCCAGACAGTGATCCTCCAGCACTGCAAAATCACGACACACTATGGAAAAATACACACCACACAAAAGGATCGTTAAGGTGTGCCCAGATTTGCTCTGCTTTATCATGGAGCAGTATTTACGCAATCACATGTTGGCCTACATAACCATTTTAGAGTTTAAAACAATTGAGCAATCCAAACAAACAGATCAACAGCAGGTTCGCTATACTTCCACTTTGGTAAATAATTATCCACAAGTCTGATTAGATGGCCTGATGGTTTAAAAAATGCAGTCTGTAAAACACAGGGGGGAAAATGTAATTAACAGTGCATAAAATGTACATGCGCCTTTACTTTCTGTTGAAGTGAACTGGTGTAAATGAGAGAATGGATGACGGAGCTCTCTCTGCTTCGTCCTGTAACCCCCCACAGTAAAATCACCAAACAAGTGAAACAAGTAAAGTTAGACCATCTACTCCACCCTCCAAATTAAGCCCTGACAACTGCTAATCCTGTTATGCTAACCGCTGCCACAATGAAAGCTACAGCCATTCTGAATCTGCGGCGCTACAATAATTTTACATTTTAATGGGTAATGGTGCTTCCCGATATGCAGCACGTAGTCCGTATGAATAGAACTAGACTTGTGATTTTCCATTTTAAAATCATGGTAAATGACCGTCCAAAATGAAGAGGAAAATTTCCACCATGTCACCAGATGTAAAGTCAGGAACTGTGGGAATCACAAAAACTGCAGTAATGCGCAGTAAACAGTTTGTTAAAAAAAACAACTAACACTACATTTACAGTAATAATTCATTTACAAAGGGTTTCTGTCCACATGGCCGACATTTTTTACTGACATTTCACTTAATCTGTTGCTGCAAAATGACTGTCAGGTTTGATAATATAATATAATATAATATAATATAATATAATATAATACAATATAATTGGAGTAAGTTTTTACTGGATGTCATTGGTGTGTAATATCATGTAGAGGTGAATAAATTGTTAATAAACTCTGGTGTATTTACCTCCTCAGTGTGTTTCTCTTGGTAGATGAACACAGCAGTGGTACTCAAGTCTGGACCAAAACAAGTGGTTTGAGTGCAGTGAGAAAGCAGTCCGAACCTGAACTGACTCGACTGCAAGAAGTGAACCAAACATGTTGTGTTTTGGATTTTTGTTTTGTTTGGTTTTTAGATGTGAGCTGCTGAATTGAGCCACAGGACAGAGCTATGGCTCTGCAGAAATACAGCATGTTCTAGATTAGGGCTGGGCAATAGTGCAAAAAAAAAAAAAAAAACCTCAATTTTTTAAAAACTTTATGAACGACTATCGCTTGATTTCGGTTTTTTTTTAATCTTACATAATGCAAGTATAATTACACTGTATCAATGTAATTTTTTTCAGAGTTTTTTTTAGAATGGACTTTGGAAGATGTAGATGTTCAAAAATAGTAACAGCACCATCTATAGCAAACAGTGCAAACAATGTTTTTTTTTTTTTTTTTTTAATAAAGAATATTTAAAGTTTTTACTATTTGCTATAGATGGTGCTGTTACTACTTTTGCACAACGTCATGCACCCTTCTTTCTCGACAGAGTAAACGGGGGCCATGTGTTTCATGACATGAAATGCCACCGTAACTGAGAACTCAACTTGGGTTAATCTTCTCAAATCCGAGTTCCTTTGAGTGACCTCAAATCAACATGGCTGTGCACAGCATCAGAAATAAACAAACTAAAACTTCTTACCTTTAAATGACTTGTATTATACAGGGCGGTGAAAAAGTATTTGCTCCAGCCTGATTACTTCTGTTTTCGTGTCTATCTCATACTAAATAGTTTCAGATCTTCAAATGAAATACAAAATAAAACAAAGGCAACCTGAGCAAACTCACAATACAGTTTTTATTATTATTATTATTATTTTATTGAAGCAAAAATAAAAGTTAGCCAACACTTATCACCCATGTGAAAAACCTGTTTACGCTCCAGCATCTCAATTGGTTCAAATCAGGACTTTGACTAGGCCACTCCAAAACTTTCATTTTGCTTTCTCTTTTTGAGTCATTCAGAGGTGGATTTACTCCTACGCGTTTGATCATTGTCTTGCTGCAAAATCCAGTTGCTCTTCAGTCTCAACTAACGGACTGAAGACCGGATATCCTCTGTTAGGATTTTCTGGTAGAGAGCAGAATTCATGTTTCCCTCAATTATTGTAAGTTGTCCAGGCCCTGAAGCAGCAAAGCATCCCCACACCATCACATTTCCACCACCATGCTCAATCGTAGGTATGATGTTCTTTTTGTGGAATTCTGTGTTCGGTTTACGCCAGATGTAACGGGACCCCGGTCTTCCAACGGGGATGTTGGAAGTCCACAGAATGTATCAGTCCACAGAACATTCTCCTAAAAAGGTTTGAGGATCATCAAGGTGTTTTGGCAAAATTCAGACGAGCCTTAATGTTCTTCTGGGTTAGCAGTACGGCTGTCATGATAGCTACTTTTTGTTGTGCGATATATTATCCCAAAATTAACTGCGATAAACTATATTATTGTCATTTTATTCCACTGACTATATAATGAGAATATGACCAGATCTGCTGCCAGATCTATTTTTAACTGTTAGGCAGGTTCCGAGAAAGGAACACCAACAGGTTTCCTTTGTGGGACTTAAGGCAGGATCTTTCTGAGCTAGTGCTTGTTGCACAAATGCACATGTATTTTTGTGCTAACTTCCCTTTTAGAAGAAATCTTCTATGGTTATCATGCCACCACATCCATGTATCAGAAGATGCATCAAGTGCTTCTTCCTGGAGGAACTTGGTCAGCTACACATCAGCCTGCACTCTTTTTGCTACCGATGCCCAAGTCTGTTGACTTGTAAGTTTGGTTCATCTGTACTGGAGAAGGTCACACAGCCTCTTCTTGGTTGCTGGAGGTTCAGATTCAGATCCTTCATTTCCCCCTGCAGCTTTAACACAGCTCTCACCACTGGCAATTCTTCCTCGTTCATGTCTATTTGTTCTCGCAAGAGCTTTTCTTTGACATCATCCATGACCTCTGCATCCTCCATGGTACCACGATACCTTGTATCCAAGATGGTGGCCTTTGTCAGAAGGTTTTGGATTTCAGATGGGCTGTATTTGTCAGTACCCTGCACGTGTTTGCCTTTATGTTTGCTGTCAGTGCAGTGCCATTGTGGTCTGGTGACAAAAGTTCACCTTTTAATAAGTTCCGACACAAGCTTTACTGAGGACACAGTGACACATCCGTGAAATCAGCCACTGGCTTCATTGCTGCATTAATGGATTCCAACACAGAATGTGGGTTGAGGTGGCCATTTTTTCGATCTTCAACCAGGACACGTCTTATGGCTGGCAGTTGCTTCAGCACCCTCTCTATCATTTTTTGCTCGGTGCCCCATCATGTGGCGACATCCTGTGGAAACGATAACATTGTTTTTATATTCATTAATTCGTCTATACTAACATTATTCAACAAATACTACTCTTTAAATTTCCTTTATTTAATCACAAATAATTGTACATGGTTATATTATAATCTAACAAATTATTTAATACATACATACAAACTGGCCCCATAAGACCCATTAAGTTTATATTAACCCTTTAAATATTTTGTGTTGTATAATAACATGTTATCATCACTCACCAGTACTAGATTGTGTTGGGGGACATTGTTTTCAGTCTGTGCCTTCCTCAGGTCTCTCTTCTTGAGCCTGCTCAGGTGGAAGGTGTTGACAAGATTCCTACAAAGTCCCATGGCATGTGCTGTGAGATCCTGGTCACTGTCTAGTCCATGAGAAACAGCCAAATGGAGGTTGTGGCCAAAGCAACTGAGCCATGGCCAGCCATGGCTGCGTATTGCAGCCACAATGTTAGCACCATTGTCTGTAGTGATAGAGGCCATTTTGCACTCATGCAATTCCCAGTCTGCTAAATCTGACTGAAGGGCTTCAGCAAGTACATCAGCAGTGTGGTTCTGGGGTATGTATCTGGTCTCTAAACACTTTGACTGCAGCCCAGTCAGCAGTTATGTAGTGTGTGGTCATGCTCATGTATGGGATCATATTTGATCTTGACCACATCTCTGTAATGGCAGAGTAAAAGGAGATGTCATATCTCCTTCAGAATGTCATCTATTACTTTGTTGTACATGGATGGAATGGCAGTTTGGGAGATTTGTTTGTCATAAGTTTGCAGCATATTTTTAAATGCTGGTTTTAGACCGTGTTTAATCTCTTTGGCGATACAGCGAGTGAGCATGCGCCATTTCGCGTGGTCACGTTTATATTTGTACTGCCAGGAAAAGGCATCTGTAACAGATAACTAACTGACTGGAAGACCCAGCTGCAGGTGTTGTTCCCAGATTGAAAAACTGGGTGGGATGGTTATGTTTTCAGTGAGATTTTAGGTTAGTTGTGTTTCCTCTTTTTGTTGCCACTGTTTTTAAACAAAGTTGAAATACCAGCTTGTTTACGTTAATCGGCTCTCCTCTCTCATGCGGCTTTAAAACCAAGTCCATTGGGACTTAATCTTCCTAACTGGCTGTAGTTGTCATGAAACACTATATAACACAGTGGGTTCACGCCTTCTCTTCACCTGTCGCTGTCCTCCCTCTCTCCATCTCTCTCTCTCTCTCGCTCTGTGTGTGTGTGTGTGTGTTTGTGTGTGTGGAGACACTCCCTGAGCCCTGCCTCCGCCAGACAGAGCAGACAAGATGCCAGGGGTGATCGACTAAAATGCTGGTGACATTCATTTTTATGTAAAAAATATTATATTCACTATTTTCAATCATTAAAAATGATCAATTGCAACATATTGCGTCACCAAAAATTATCGAGCACATTTCCATACATCGTGCGATAAGTCGATATATTGACTATTGTGACAGGCCTAGTTAGCAGTGGTTTCCTCCTCTCCAATCTTCCATGGATGCCATTTTTGCCCAGTGTCTTTCTGATAGTCGAGTCATGAACCTTTATTGATGCAAGAGAGGCCTGTTGTCCTTGGGTCTTTTGTGACGTGCTGGATGAGTAGTCACTGTGCTCTTGGAGGAATTTTGGAAGTTCGACCACTTCTGGGAAGGTTCACTACTGTGCCGAGTTTTTCCATTTGGAGATAACGGCTCTCAATGTGGTCATTTGGAGTCCCAGAGCCTTAGAAATAGCTTTGTAACCCTTCCCAGACTGATGTATTTCAATCACATTATTCTTCATCATTTCTGGAATTTATTTCATCTTTGGTATAGTGTGTTACTGGGTAAGCTCTTTTAACCAACTTCATGCAGTTGTAAAAGTTATATGTAAGTGTTGATTTGATTGAACAGGGCTTGCAGTAATCAGGTCTGTTTGCGTTTACTCCAGCTGAACCCCATTATGAATGCCGTTTCATAGACTTGGGGAATTAGTAACTATGGGGGCAAATACATTTTCACACAGGCCCAGTTGGTATTAGATAATTATGTTGCTTCAATAAATAACATTATCATTTAAAAACTGTATTTAGTGTTTACTCTGGTTGCCTTTGTTTCATCTTAGATTTTGTTTTCATTTCTGAAACAATTTAGTATGAGATATACACAAAACCCAGGAGAAATCAAACACAACACTGTATATACACGTATTAGCTTTAGATTAATCAACATACCAACATATTCGTTTGGTAAATCTAAAACACTGACTATACAGTTTGCTGTTTGAGCAAAAAAAAATACAGATCACTCATCCGTGTTAGCTGCCTAGCCTGTTGCTAACAAAATATGCACGTCTGGGCGTCAACTGTTGAACGTGCCGAGGTTGAAAATAATGTAATTCTGAAAACGAATTACTGCTTAGGATGTAATGCGGCATTATATTTTACATAAACTTGTTCATCTGACTTTTCAAACCTGTACCAATTCCATATCTCTGAAGTGAGATTTGAAGCTTTCGTTGCTACGAGCTCAGTCCTCGGCAAAGTGCTGCCTGTTTATCTTGGTGTTTTTTGTTTTTGTAATCTATACGCACAGTGTTTGGGAGAAGCACGGGCTGTAGGAATTGTTTACCAAGTTAAGAAAGCTGTGAATTTCCTTCATATTGGTTGAAACTTTTAAATAGCATTTATGGATTTTGTAATATTTGATGAAGAAGGTTTCTTTAAATTTGTTTTCTGTTTATTTCAAAGCCAGAAACCAGACCAGATCTGAAAATAAACAAAACAAAAGTAAATCCTGTTGGATTCCCCACATCATTCTGAGACTCTAATGTTTCAATGTTGTGTACTCGATTTTAATTGGCTCTTAGTATCAACAGGTAGAAATCAACACCAATGGCGTTGACGGCGATGCCTCCACCACCAAGTCTAGTCCTTCTGGTGACTAATTTGTACACTCCAAAAACATTAAAATATACTTGAAACAGGAAGGCATCTATTAAAGAGAAACTATTTCATACATCTGACCTTGCTGTGACCTTGACCTTGTTTGGATCAATTACAAAATCGAATTAGTGTGTCTGATTGATACAATGATTAAGCTATATAAATCCTACAAACATTCAACCACTCGTTCTTGAGATATTGTGCTCGTGATTGCAAAAACTCAGACGGACTCAGCGATGATGGATAGACAACATCTACTGGCAGAGGCGTAAAAACAGGAGAGGCTCATGCAGGCAGCTCCAGTACAGGTTTTCAACCAGACATGACTGGAATAAATGATTAACAGTAAAAAATAAATGTCAATGAACTTAAAATACAGAGGATATTTCATAAGCTAGCAGTCATGGTGATGATGACAAGGGAACAGTAACAGAGCCAAATCAGAAAATGTGTTGTGTTGTCTGTAGAACGTGGCTATCTATCTATTAATATTGATAAGAGAGAATAGTCGACTTCAGGAGGACCCAAGTGGACCACTCACCACTGCTCATCAACAGAACAACTGTGGAGAGGGACAAACGCTCCAAGTTTCTTGGTGTGCACATGATGGAGGACCTCTCCTGGACTCGCCACACCACCTGCCTAGCCAAGAAGGCCCTCCACTTCCTGCGGAGGCTGAAGAGAGCCAAACTCCCCCCTCCCATCCTCACCTCCTTCTACAGAGGGACGATAGAGAGCGTCCTGACCAGCTGTCTCACCATGTGTTACAGAAACCGCACAGCCTCCGACCGCAAGACCCTATAGCGAATTGTGATTCACATGATTTGATCATGTTTTCAAACCCCTGAATAAAGTAGAACTTTCACTCAAACTGGGGATCGATCCCAGGCTGTTTGCAACCTCACGAGATTTCATAATATAATTAATTTTTGTTAATACTACATGAATTGACCATGTTGACTCGACATAATTCAATCCAGTAATTAGAAACTTACATTTTCTATAAGTAATGAAATCACGCTTTGATAAGAAACATAATAGCCGTATAGAAACTATACGTAATATATTCTGACCAACCACATGTTCCATTTTTTCAGCGTAGTTGGCAGAGATCCAATGGAGATAAAAAGTTTACACACCCCTGTTAAAATGGCAGGTTTTTATGAAGAACAAGAATGACACCCAGATAAATCATGTCAGATCATTTCTCACCTTTAATGTGCACGTATACAAATAGCGTGAGACCCTGTACATGCTTTGTCAGCTCTTTGCGGACCATGGCTTCAGCAGTCAGACAAAACCAAGATGATGTCGAGAAAATCTTACAGAAACAGCTGGTGTTTATTTTGGGGTTAATCAGAATAATTACATTGATGACAGCTGTATGATAGGTACTTATGAACAGGAGATTGAATGTGATTGGTTTATTCTGAACACAACCACATCCAAGTTCACTGTAACTCTTATCTTCCGATTTCCCCCTAAAATGTTTCAGATAGTTTTTTTTTTACACAGGGGTGTGCAGACTTTTTATATCCCCAGTATCATCCATATGTTCAAAAATCTGATAATTCCAACGTGCCATATTTACTCTTATTCTGTGTTAATTTTACAGATATGTATAGAAATGTAACCAATTAAAGGTAATGACAGTGGAGAAATATACTGAGTAGTTTCTCCTGGATTTTGCGATCGCTGAAATTAATGCGAAATCAATGAAACGCCGCAATATTCAGAGAGCTCGCAATTTCTCTAAATTACCACAAATTTTCCACAGATTTGGGCCAGGACGCGTCATGTGTGATTGCAATTTGGCCACGAAAAAACAGCACAAAAAAAACGTCACAAATTGCATTGCAAAAATTTTAAAAATCCACAACTAAATCAGGGAAAGTGAGGGAAAAACTCCCTAAGATTATATGAGGAAGAAACCTTGAGAGGAACCGGACTCAGAAGGGAACCCGTCCTCATCTGGGGAACAACGGATAGTGTGAAAGTAAAAGAAAGTTCGTAATGGTTTTATATGAAGTCTGTTTGTTGAACTAGTCCACTGTTCACTAAAGGAAACCTGAGTGTAAAACTGTATGTGGTAATTGCAGTCCCAAGGCCATCGCTGCAACCACAGCGAGAACGTCCATGTGGAATATGTTGGGAGAAATTGTTTCAAGTGACTCTCAAAGTAAAAAAGCAATACTTTTTTAAAATATTTCAATATATATATAATCCTGTCACAAATCCCTTGTCTAAGACAAAAATTGTAGTGTGGGTATACAGTATATGTGGGGTTTTACAGAAATCACATGGCGTTCATGAGATTGAAGGGAAGGGGGCAGGGCATCCAGCTGTTGTTGGAGTTCAAAATCTACGCGGAACATTTCAGATGTCAAATGTCTCCATCAGAAATTTGAAGAGAAAATAACAGTTCTTTGATAACCCGTTCTAGCGTAGTCTGATGTTAAGCTGCCTTTAAAAATAAAAGTTAGCAGGTCTGTTAAGATAATATATACGCCACTGGATTTCATGGCAGTGAAATATCAGGTAGAGATGGCTTAACTGTTAGAATATTAATCCCATGTCAACAACAGAACAAACCCAAATATATGTAAATGTCTGGCAGCCTGTGATTACTGCTTCGAAAACCCAAGCCTCCTTGTTGCCTGCACTCGAATGATCTCTGCTTACCGTAACATCAGTGGGGAAAGAATCGATGAGTAATTCACTCAGATCTGTTTCCTTCATTTCTTTTATTAAATGTCTATTTATTAAACCATTCATACATTTAAAACTTCACCTTGTGTAAGCGTTCTTCTCTGTTTTCATAATGATGTGATGGAGAAACAGCATTCCAGACATTTTGACAGCCACTATCTGATTACAAACTGATCTACGGTGTGTAACTATAGAAAAATCTGATCCAATGATAAGAATAACACACTTGTCTAGTGAGGTTTATGGCATCTTTAGGCAGACAAGATTGACTGTATTTACCACTGTGTTTCTTAAACTGGCTCTAGGTCAAGGTCAGAAAAAAACTGCGGAGCCGGACGAAGGCCAGGAAGATAATGAAGGACCTCAACTATCCCAACAATGGACTGTTATCTCTGCTACGGTCAGGGAAACATTTCCGTTTCCTGAAGGCCAAGACAGAGAATGAGGAGAAGCATTTTCCCGCAGGCGATTCGGGCCCTCAACCAGAGGAACACCAAGGAATAGAACTGGACTCACACATACATCATCCACTATCCTGCATGCTATTACATTTTTACATCGGTACATTCGCTCATCACATTTTGCACTCTCTACAATTTGCACACGTCCAGTTCTTCTCCTCCATTTAGTAGAATTGTACATTTTTCTTTTTCCGCTTTGTAATGTTACTATTTTACTCTATATAATTGCCATTTTTGTATTATATTCTAAATTCTGAAATTTGTTCTATTCATATATTCTACTTTTCTTCTCCATTATATTCTATGCTTTCTTTTTTCTTATTATATTTTTTATTGTATTTTATATTTTTATTCTCTTTTACATATCGGTGCGGTTGTAAAAAGCATTTCACTGCATGTCATACTATGTATGTGAAAATACATTTTATTTAATTTGGAGAAATTATTTTATTCACAATGCAAAACATCATGAAAATGTGAACAGGACACTGCTTAACAGGCTCCTTACATTGATCCAACATCTCCATCTCCGTCACGCCTAGCTGAAATCTCTCATCACATTTTGCAAGTGACCTCAAAACAATTGCTTGTTGGTCCAGGTATTTTTTCTTTCCTACTTTTCTAACAAGTCAGGAAAACATCTGGAACGGTTACATGACCCAGCACTCGGCAAGTATGTACATAGAAAACATAATAGAAACGTTGAAACACAGAAAACGTTAAACCGCACAGGAAAGCGCCATTTTCAAAGATATTACCGTATGTCCAAAAATGAACTGATACCCAATAGCACACACCTTTTTTTTTTTTTTTTTTTTTTACACAAACCTTTCGCATTTTCCTTTTCGCTGTACTTTAGCGACAGTCCCTAACGTCTCAGTGACACAGAAACTGAAAATATTTGATGAACTCCAAATATATATATTAAACTAAACAGGTGTAGTCGGTACTTCGTTTGTCACACTCAAAACATGTACAATAGTCTTACAATAGTTTGGTGTGTTATTTGTGCGCTATTGACCAAAAATCCTTGAATGCCTGAATATGAAACTAACTTTACTGCATTAAAAGAGACACAAGACCACCAGCTCAGCCCAATCAAACTTCTATGTACACAACACACTTTAATATGGATTACTGGCAGGCATCAATCAAACTTCTCTGAATAAATCAACAATAAAGCTAGCTCTATTCCATATTCTGATGCTTTCCTTTTGCTGCACGATCATAGTTTATGTTATCGAACATTATGACAATTAGCCACCTAAAATCAAAAGTCCATGACCGCAAAAAGCACCTATTTCAACAAATTAATGAACTTATTGAACAAGCCAACAACAATATTACTTTGAAAATATTCTAACTGATTAAAAATCTAAATATTTATTTATTTACAAGCGCAGGACAGCCTGGTACAAGTCCGGCCCTGTGCCCAACACCGCAAATTGCATACTCTTCACAACATGAGTGTTTTAAAAATGAGAAAACAGTCATATCTTGTCAAACAAAGTATGACTTTCTAGCCAAAAGTAGCACAAGGGATGACTTTCTGATAGGACAAAAGCTAAACCTGACCATAAATGTGTGATAATGCTTGAAAACCAGAAATGGATGGTTACAAATGGAAATTTTTATAATATAAAACAAAAAAAAACAAGTTGTGTCGAGAGGCCGACAGCATAGTGTAATGGAAAGAGTTCCCAGACTGTAGAGGAAGTGATATTTTGATTTTAATCTTTAATATTTCCATCATGTGAAGCGTTATAGCATTGCAGTGTGCTTCCAAAAAAACAAAAATAGTTGACTTTTATTACCAAATTTAATACATTTTGAACCAAAACAATTGCTATTTCCTTAAGAAATCACAGCACCATGTGGTTGATTAGATTCTTATAACAACTTGTGCTTTTGTTTAATTTCTTTACCGAACAAATTAAGTACACTATCTCAGACATAGATGTGTTAAACACTACAAGAGGGAAGGATGTCTCACAGCTACAAAAAAAAAAAAAAAAAAAAATAGCATACAAGTAAAATCAGGGTGTGAAAAAAATCCTATGGGGAAAAAATTAAAAAATAAAAAGATGAAAATTATTACTGATGTTGTGACTGCCGAGTAGTACCTTTGAAACTACTTAAATCCAATCAAGTGCCTTAAAACTCGGTGGATGAGGAGTTTTACCTCCAGTCCATTAGACTAACCACTACACTACCACTATATCCACGTGTGTTAACTCTGATTATATTATTCGCAGACCTGCCAACATTTTCACTTTTTGCATATATTTCTCCCTAATCAGCAAGCCGGAGGCGACAGTGGCAAGGAAAAAGTCCCTGAGATGACATGAGGAAGAACCCTTGAGAGGAACCAGACTAAAAAAGGAACCCATCCTCATCTGGGTGACACTGGATAAATATGAATTATTAATTAAAAATACACCAAAAGAGCAGACTTTTTCTCCCCATTGAAGAGAACCAACACTGCCATAGTGTAGCGCAATAGAGCCATACTGTGTCTGTAACATCATTTAGTCAAAATTAATTTCTTATAAAGCTGTTGTATAAAAGCAGTATCGCATTCGCAATCCTGCTGTCATACTGAATCTCAGCATAGCTATGATTACCTGTGGACCTGTAGCCCAAATATTCTAGCCGTTCCTTAAATATACCACATTAGAAGCCATTTTTCACTTTCAATAATTTTCAATAATGAAAAGCGTCACTTAAAACTTGTTGCACAGCAAAAGATTTTATTTATTTATTTTTTTTTAAAATTCCCCTCTGGGAAAACCCTTAAAAGGTTTTTATGTAGAACCATAAAATATGGGACGCCCCTATCTACAAGTAGAATCCTTTTCGAAAACTAGAACCCCTGGCCAATATGCGCTCAAGCGACTATATTTTCAAGGCCCAGTTAGCTTAGCGTTATTATTATCTGAATCATAATTTAATGCTACCAACAACGTAGGGTTTAAAAATGAGGTTTTATACACACAGGAAATTACAGCTGGGTGGAACTTTCGCTTGCTAAAGATAAAACTAAAAGCACAGACTCAAACAGGAACCAGATATGGCTAAAAAAAAAAAAAAAAAAAAAAAAAGCAAGCCATCACTGGGGAAAATACGCAGTGACTGATTTTTTTTTTTTTTATCTGTCACATACGGCACGTGTAATGTGTAATAAGTGTGTAAATGTATTATTATCGATCATATGAATGTGTAATAAGTGTGTAAATGTATTATTATCGATCATATGAATGTGTAATAAGTGTGTAAATGTATTATTATCAATCATATAAATGTGTAATAAGTGTGTAAATGTATTATTATCAATCATATGGAGTAATACCAATAATCGGCAAAGAAATGCTGTAGAGCATGAAGATGCCTCCAAAATAATGAAACTAAATGTTTCTACATTTAAATAAATAAATAGAGTAAAGAGCAGTAAACAGTAATAAATGAAACAAAGTCAATATTTGGTGTGACAAAAAAATAAAAATAAAAATAGTATTTTCCGGTACATGAAAATGAGCATTTCCACCATTTCAGGTTTAAGGAGCTCAGGCGAGGCGTAATAATCAGCTGTATAGTTGCACAAACTCAGCTGGACAATCACTTAAAACAGTTAAAAAAAACAAAATCATCACAGTACATCTGAAGATCATTTTACAGATCAGTTGATTTAATCACTTTCTAATGATCATCATCATTAATGTTATTTGTAAAGTGTTTGACTAGATTTGACACGCCACTGTAGACCTATTTAACCTATATGGGTCAAACTTCTCATCAGTTTTTGTGTTTCGGTGTCATCTGGCAATCTAATAAAATGACTAATCGAGTGAACTAATGTTAAATACAGCCAGGTCCATAAATATTTGGACACCGACAAAGTTATTGTTATTTTAGTCGTCTACCACAGTAGTATAATGGAGTTGAAACCTGATTGTGAATATGAGCACGAAGGGCAGGTTTATTTTGAGGGTATGTACGTGTCTGTCACTAGCCCAAGTATTGTTCTTCTGTTTGTGGAAGTAAAAACGAGTGGAATAAACACTACTCAAATCATCAGCACTCTCATCTGACTCATCATTGTGAATGTAAAAAACCCCCCAAAATTTGGAAATTACTCCGCAGAAAGCTCAGTGCGCTCTGGGCCAGAAGCTCTTCCCAGAACAGGGGGGCTTACTGACCACAGTCTGGGGGTAGAAATCAGGAAAGGAAACTCCTAGTACAAGTCATCGCTTAAAAATATGCCAAAAGAGCAGTCTTTTTTTCTCTCCAATAACATGGAAGACGAGCGAATCGACATGTGAATCACGAAAGTGTTTTGAACTCTCTAATGTTAACAGACACTCCTTGCAAGCCCCGCCCCTTTCCCCCAATGCTCTCAACCATCACGGAGATGCCCCTTTCTTGTCTTTTCTGTTAGAGAACGTTTTGTCAGTCAGTGTTTGTTTGGCTTTGCTAACATTAGACGAATATATATTTAACATCAATTTACTATATTTATCACTGATTTTTTTTTAAATTCAGGAAAAAAATGGTCAATGGTCAAACCTCTTTTGGGTTTTTAGACAAAAGGACAAATTTAACACCACTGGTGATGAACATTAGGAAGTGATTAAATATGTAGTTTTCTCATGTGCTCTCCCGCTCAACGCTGAACAGAAGATCAACAGAGAAAATGTAGACGACTTGAACGTTACACAAACGCTTTGTTAATAATAAAAAAAGAAGAAGAAGGATTATTTTTTCAATAAATAACATTAACAAATGTTAAGAAATATTTTAGTGAATATTACTGCAGAATCCAGTTGAGTTTTCGCCACAGTTCTGATAATATTATTACACACTCCTCAAGTCCTTAAACAGGAAATGGTGAAAATGTCTGTTTTTCTGTCTTTTTTTTAGGCTAGTGATTCTGGACTATCACGATAAATGATTTGATCTTTTAAACTGGAATATCGTGACCAGAAAAAATAACTGTACACTGCACAAGCCTACAAGCCATGTTTAATTCTGTTCCATTCTAAAACACAGCTTTAGTTTGGTTGTATGTTGCTAAGAGTGTGTGAATGGATCACACAACGACTGTCATTATTAAGTTATTATTGTTCTTGTTTTTTTTTTTCTTGTTTTTTTTTTTTTTTTTTTACTTTTACAGTGTTGAATGCTTTTATTAATTGAGAATGAAAACCTAAGGCACATGTCTATATTCAGGAAATGCTTATTTGTGCTGTGTCAAAACCATATCGCATTTGAATGTTGTCTATCTTTACACCGCTCGTATTTACATCAAGTAGTAGGTCGTGCAGTCACTTTGTGATTGTTTAGATAAGAACTCCAAATTGAGTCTCACTGCACCTTATGACAACAAATATCACATTCAAATAAACATTAAAATGGTGGATCATTTTTCTATTTTAAGTACTTGAAATGACCAAAACCCTTTGTTGAAATCTGGTTTATGGAAATGTTCCATTATTCCACTGGCACAGAAATAATACTATAGTTTTTACCCCATAAATGAGCGGTATTTCACCCACTGCTATCCCTACATGCACTCTAGTGCTTCCCTTGAGTAATAAGTAATGAAGAACACATGGCAGAACGTGCAGTTATACGAAAACAGTCCACAACATCTCGCCCACTTGCTCGATCAGATCTCTCTCTCTCTCTCTCAAAGCTTGTCATCATTTTACAGAAACACCAGAAAGTGTAAACTCCTCTGTGACTCTGTAAACTCTGCACAGTGACTGTTACTATGCTCTTACACCTTAGACCCCTTCCATAAATGTCTCCTAACAGAAAAACATCACTGGGCCATTTCAGCCAGAGTTCAGTAAGATGGGTGAAGTCTTAACACTCTTTTCCAGCTTCAAAACGAATCCAAAAGGTCCAATTACTCTCCTACACTGAACCACAGCATGGCCCACATCAGGTGTGGACGCTTTACCATGCTCTGGACTGCGAGTAAAATGTTATGTTATTTATTCTTTTTACTTTTATGTTGACATTTACAACATTTGGCCTACATCCTTATCCACAGCGACTTACGTTAAGGCTTAAGGTCCTTGCTCAAGCACCCAAACTCACAACGTTATACCTTAACCACTATATACCCATCTATATAGATATAGATAGAGAGACACACACACACACACACACACACACACACACACACACATACATACATACGTATTATATTTTATATATATATACATACATATATATACACATACACACAAGCAATGTGTGTGTGTGTGTGTGTCCAGAATATCTTATATATTTTATTCAGAAATGATATTTTCTATCATTTTGGTCATCAACATTACATTAAATAATTTAGACTTAACACGTTAGGATATATATATATATATATATATATATATATATATATATATATATATATATATATATATATATATATGTGTATATGTATGTGTGTGTGAGTGTATATATAAACACACACACACACACACACACTGGAGTCAAAAACAGGAATACTCGTAGTATCCTCGTAGTAAAGCCCAAAACATCTGGATCTTAATCAAGCCTGTATTGCCGTTTTTAAGATTATGGGTTATTCCTCCAATTATTTTAGCTATTTAGAAATCTCTCTCTCTCACACACACACACACACACACACATATATATATATATATATCGCAGTGAAATATCTGCTGACACAACACAACACAGCTCTCAGATGTGACCTGCCAGACCTCGGATTTGTGTTGATCCCTAAATCTAAACGCTGTTTAATTCAGATATATTTTGAGTCGTGGGGAAAATAATAAACAATAAATAACGTCATGTGTCATAACGTCAGCGACTGAATCAATGCGACACCATGCAGTCTACTGTACATCAACAAAAGGCTGTGCTAGTGTGTATACCAAACACAGTCGAGCCGATGTGCAGGGTGTATTACGACACACTTCTTAGTTAGATATCAAGCTTTAATTCTTGATGTATGGCAGGAAGTCAAAGCCCTAATCTCGGCAGCTGCGTGGCAGGACAGATTATGGTGCTGCAGCAGATTGTTTTCCTCGCAGTGACACCACTAAACGCTGTACAGGAAATCCGAGAACGTTAATGGAGGTGTGTTGGGTGTTATTTTTATTTTATGTCATAAACATGTCAAAGTATTCACATGTCTCGAGCGTAGCCGCATCACTCTTCCTTCCACTTACCTTCTTTGACGCCGGGGAGCCTTTTCTGGTCGATGCTTATATCCTCCATGTTGTGACTGATAAAGGCGGTTTCGGCTTCTAGGAAGAATGCTTCCAGTGATTTTAAGGCAGGTTTCTGTTTTTGGTTTCTGTAACCTCTCTCTCTCTCTCTCTCTCTCTCTCTCTCTCTCACTCTCGAGCCCCTCCCTCTACCTCACGACAGGGCCGCATTTCAGTCACATTTTACGGCAACGGATTTGCGACAGTCGCTGCATTTTGTAACGTGATGATTAAAATTGTTTACTTCAGAGGCGTGGGAGTTGGCATTTCTGAAAATACGACAGGCCATGTTATTAGGAACACATGAACACCTGCACATTCAGAGAGTCATCCAGTTAATCATGTTGCAGTAGGAGTTTTGGTGTCAGGCAGGCTGGTTTAGTATTTGAGAAACTGCTGGTCTAACAGTCCACACTGAAGAGTTTATACAAAATGGTGGAAAAACAAACAAACAAACAAAAACAAAACACCTCCAGTGAGAAGGTTCTCTGTTGGTGGAAACGCCTTGTTGATGAGTGAGGGCAGCAGAGAATGTGCAAACTGGTTTGAGCTGACAGTAACTCAAAAAACTCTTTACAATCGTGGTGAGCAGAAAAGCATCTGAGAAAGGCGCAACACATAACAAAGCTTGAGGTGGACTTCAGCAGCAGGCGATGAAATCGGCTTCCACTCATCCCTGCTGAAAAAAAACCAATAGAAACCATCACTGAACATCTAATGGTTTCCACTACAAATACCATTACAAACCATCAGCTAACCATTAAAACAGTTACCATTACTATTAGTAGTCCTTAATGGTATCCATTAGACATAACATGCCACCAACAGAAGGCAACACATTACCAGTAGAGACCCACGGGAACATTAGTTTCCATTAAAACCAATACAGTTCCCTTAAAATAACCCAGAAGAAACCATAAAACCAATACAGTTCCCTTTAAGAAAACAATAGAAACCATCACTGAAATTCTAATGGCTTCCACTACAAATACCATTACAAACCATTAGCTAACCATTAAAATGATTAGTATTACCATTAGTAGTCCTTAATGGTATCCATTAGACATAACATGCCTCCAACAGAAGGCAACACATTACCAGTGGAGACCCATGGGGACCATTACAGTTTCCATTAAAACCAGTACAGTTCCCTTAAAATAACCCAGAAGAAACCATAAAACCAATACAGTTCCCTTTAAGAAAACAATAGAAACCATCACTGAAATTCTAATGGTTTCCACTACAAATACCATTACAAACCATTAGCTAACCATTAAAACGATTAGCATTACCATTAGTAGTCCTTAATGGTATCCATTAGACATAACATGCTACCAATAGAAGGCAACACATCACCAGTAGAGACCCACAGGGACCATTACAGTTTCCATTACAACCAGTACAGTTCCCTTTATAACCATTACAAATTCTATGAGGGTTTCTATTGTTTGTTTGTGTTTTTTCCCAGCAGGGATGTCAGCCTGTGCCAACTGTAGGTTTAGATTTCAGCAGTTTCTAAAATACACTGAGATCACATTTCCCCCCATTTTGATATTTGATGTAAACTTTACATTTTTGACCTGTATCTGCATAATAGTATACATGTACGGTAATGCATGTGTACAGGCGTTTCTAATAGTGGTCAATTGGTGTATTTGATTACTAATTAGATATAATTGAAAGATTTTAATGTTACTTTGAGTGGTGATTTTAGGTATGATGTAATTCAGTCTAATGATTTGTCAGTATAATCAAATTAAAATGAATACAATTATAATAGCAAAATTCAAATAAATATTTTCTTCCATTCCATTGTCCTTTGTCAAATTCTGAATGTAATGCTGTAGCTTGATTAATAAACCTCTTGTTTAACTGGTCTATTCATATTGCCAATGTGAGTGTGTTATTCAAGAATGATTTCTGATGAGGAATCTAAAAGCATAAAGTCACAGCTCTTGAGACTGAAACGTCCCTACTGTAAAAAAAAAAAAAAGGAATGGTCAGTTATCACATCGTATTTTACATAAGCACTTTCAATATTGAAACCTTTTTTTTTTTTTTTTTTTAGCTCTTCACACCTCTTTTTGTGCTTTAATCAGCTAGTGTTCAATAAAAGTTTGGATTTTTGTTGTTGTTGCTGTTGTTGTTGTTGTTGTTGTTGTTGTTGTTGTTTTTAGCTCAAACTGCAAATGCTTGCATGCACAATTACACTTAACTCTTAAACCTAAAATGAAAATAAACTGGATATCAGTCACAAATACTATATTAAATAACAATTAAAGCACAAAAAGAGGTCACTTCTGGAGTTATTTTGTAGATGTGTTAAACAACTAAGAACATGGCACCTTTGGTGTCAGGCCACCCAGTTTTTGGGTGAGCAAAAGATATATTTAATATTTGGTTTTATCCTTTGCTTGCAATAAGTGCATCAACCCGGCGACCTACTGACATCACCAAATTCTTCTTTTCTGATGCTTTTCCTGGGTTTCTTTCTTCAGTCTCCTTTTCCAAAGGTGAAATGCATGCAGTGAATGATATGGGCAGTCTAAAACCTTTCACTTTATTTCCATCCATCCATCCATCTTCTACCACTTACTCCTTTTCAGGGTCACGGGGAACCTGGAGCCTATCCCAGGGAGCATCGGGCACAAGGCAGGGTACACCCTGGACAGGGTGTCAATCCATCGCAGGGCACAATCACATACACACTCACACACCCATTCATACACTACAGACACTTTAGGCATGCCAATCAGCCTACCATGCATGTCTTTGGACTGGGGGAGGAAACCGGAGTACCCGTAGGAAACCCCCGCAGCACGGGGAGAACATGCAAACTCTGCACACACAGGGCCCTGGCGGGACTCGAACCCCCGACCATGGAGGTGTGAGGGTCCACCAACCACTAAGCCACCAGTGTTGGCAGTGTGTTAGCATTGTCTTACTGCATGATAAAGTTCCTCCCAATAAAATAGGATGCATTTCTCTGTAAATTGGCAGA
The DNA here is from genome assembly GCF_001660625.3 of Ictalurus punctatus. Lineage (NCBI taxonomy): Eukaryota > Metazoa > Chordata > Actinopteri > Siluriformes > Ictaluridae > Ictalurus > Ictalurus punctatus. The sequence continues at coordinate 3,158,469 of NC_030425.2, forward strand.
CAGAATATTTCTGTAGACTTCTGAATTCATTCTGCTGCTAGCATCATGAGTTATGTCATCAATAAAGAAACAGCCATGCAAGCCAAAACTATCACACTACGTCCACCGCTGACTGATGAGCTTGTATATTTTGGATCATGAACAGATCCTTTCTTTCTCCATACATTGGCCTTTCCATCACTTTTGTACCGGTTAATCTTGATTCCAGAACTTTTGTGGCACATCTCTGCATTTCTTTGAGAGTTCCAATCTGGCTTTCTGATTGTACTGATGGTGAGTGGTTCGCATCTTGTGGTATGGCCCCTAGACTTCTGCTCTCAAAGTCTTCCTCGAATGATGAATTGTGATACCTTCCCTGCCCTGTGGAGGTTGTTGGTGATGTCACTGACTGTTGTTTTGGGGTTTTTCTTCACAGCTGTCATGATGTTTCTGTCATCTGCTGTAGTTTTCCTTGGCTGGTTGTTAGTACACCAGTGGCTTATCAGTTTTAACAACTACAGTCTTCACAGGTGAAACCCAGAGTTCAAACCAAGAGTAGACATTCAGAGCTATTAATTGTTTCAACAATCAATTTAACAGGGCACACCTGGGCAGCAAGAAACACTGGTCACCTATGTTCCAATATTTTTGATCACTTGAAAAATGGATGGATTCAAACAAAAGATCTCATGTTCTTAGCTGTTAAACACATCTAGATGTAACTATCAGGAAATGAGAGCTGAAGTTCTGATCTATCATGTCATTCGTATTTTGATCTCAAACAAATGTCTTCACTGTATAGCGAAAACAAAAGAATTTGTCTTGTTGTTCCAATACTTTTGGAAGGGATTATATGTTTCCAGTGTTTTGATCACTGTAGAGCATTTTGGGCATGATATAAACTCTTACGCCGAACCGCATGTTTCTTCAGAAAGGTGTGTGAAAAGTTCTGAAAGAGTGAATATAGTACTGGAAAATGCTTGTTAGCAGTTGTTAAAACAACAACAACAAAAACTGTAATAAACAAACAAATAAATGTAAATAAATAAAAGATTAATAAAAGCTTCTGTACACATTCTCTCATGCCAGCTCAGAGAAGCTAAGTCACTTATGTGGCTAAACTCTTGACAGTTTGCACAGATAAAATTTTATCATACACCAACAGACACCATGCCATTAGAGCCAAGCACAAAAGACAGGAAGCAAAAGAGAATTAATATAGAAGGCAGATGAACTTCTGTTTCAGTTGTTTCCAGTATGTCAAAAGTATAACGTGCACACTGCTTACTCTAAAACAGATGGATGGAACAAAACTTTGTGTAAATAGATAGCCTTGGCATAGAGGCATAATTGTAACACACTTGTTTGTTAAGATCAGTGAAAGGTGACAGTAGATTGATGATCACTAATTTTTGAATTGATCACTAATTTTTGAAACTAATGAATTGCAATCGATGCATAAATATCCTTTCTTTAGACCTTAGAATTATAGTTAAACCGTATTAACCTGGTAACCTTTTGCTAACCATACTATAGTGATCATTGTTAGTGTAGTTACATGTTTAAATGGGTTCACCCCTTGACTGGTCATCTTTTTTAACTTAATTTTTTTCGGAGCCACCCCTAAGCTATATCGCACAGAGTAATAAATAGATCGTGGTTTAACATTGATCAGGATGTACATGGAAGTTTACAATGAAGCACTGTTACATTTGTGCTACTTTGCCGGTAAAACCAGAGACTTAGCTACAGGACAGACGAGGCAGGCAATTGCATGAGGCCCCAAATTTTGAAGAGGTGACCTTAAGGCTGACACTGAGTTCATCATGAAAATTTCAGACCTCAGTGTGCAGAACCTTTGATAGATACTGTGCAATGGTATACCAGGAAGCTACCTAAAGGGGCCCTATCTTGATTGTATGTGGGATTTTATTTTGAATTGTCGTACTTTGCAAAATGAAAAAGAAGCTGCCATTCTGTAAGCCAGAGAAAAAAAGAAGATACAAGAAGAAGAGGAAAAGAGGGAGCAGAACTGTGGTAAGTGGTGGAGATAATCTTTTAATGAAATCATTAAGCATGACAAATGTAGACTAAGCCATAAAGTAATGTAATGTTAGTCCAATATCAATGTGGCAAGCAAACAGCTATAGCTCGGCGTTGGCACGTGAATAATGCTTATTTATCTTGATAGCTTGGTTTTGTAAAGTAAATACAGAGCCAACACTTTACCAAAGGTGTTCTGTTGTAGACTATGTGATATAACTATGGTTTATTTGGGAATCTTGATCGAATTGTATTTGGATTTGGGAAAATCATTATTTTTAACGGAAAAGCAGACATAGACATTGCCTCGTGTATAATCCCTGACTAGATACAAATTAAAATGTCTTCTTATAATAATTGGATATTATATTTACATTTATATGGCAAAAATGGTAACACAACCATATCCATTTCTTTTTTTTTTATCTCTGTGGGAGAATTATTAAAGTATCTTACAGCAACAGAATAAAAAGAAACAAAAAGTGACAGGATTTAGTATTTTCCTGGCTGGGGTCTCCACACTCCCTATTATAAACCCAGGTAAAACTGTAACACAGGACTCCTTTTGGTTTCTGTGAAATTGTATAGTACTCACTGAGGATAAGGGGAAACCTGCACATGATAAAAGATGATGTTATGTGGGAAGTATGATGTCTGTAATTTAAATCATCAAAGTGTGTCTGTAATTTAAATCATCAAAGTGTGGTGTTCTGCCTGCATTAACATGTTTTTTAATCTGTTGAGCATCAGTCATTTTACTAAAAGTCAAGAAAAAGAAAGCGAGAGAAACATGGAAGGCAATGAAAGGGATGTGGGTTCCATATTTGCAACTTATCATAGTAGATTCAGACATCCTTTCAGTCTTTCTTCCTTGTAGATATGTTTCTAGTTGCATTTTAAAATAGGCAGCGCGACAAGCGGTTGTTCCATTATAAGAAGGCATTTTCTGACGAGAGGTAGGAAGAGCTTTGATGTGTTATGAGTTCGCATTGTTAAAGTGGACATTGATATCCATAAAATGGTGTAATTTCAGTGCAGAGTTCTGTGATGAAATGAAAGGTAAATAGAACTTTATTCTTTGTTTCATTTACTTCAGTGGTTTAGATCGCTGAATAATAAGGTCTTTCTCTTGTATGAGTGTGGCTTAAGTAATCTTTAATCACATCACTTACGTGTTTTTAATGAATTGAAATCGGATACACGAAGGTCAGGCGGTATTACAAAATTCCTTTCCTATCCTGTCAGTTGTGAATTTATTAAAACAAATATAGGAATTGCAATTAACTGACAGACTGTAACTGAATTTATAATCTGTGTTGTCTACATTCCTAATCCGTCTTATTTCTGTGCTGTTTTGCAGTCTGAGAGAATGTGGTTCCTTCTTATTCTACTGCATCTGGGATTGCAGCTCCCACTGAGCTTTTCCTGCCCAAGTAGCTGTGCGTGCTTTCCAAATGGGGATGTTGAATGTACAGGGGCCATCACTGAAATCCCACATCTGAAAGCCAATCAAACCTTCCGCCTGAAACTCAATAAAACTCAAATAACAATCCTTAATCCCCAAAGTTTTCAGGCTGTTGTTCTTTTACAGCGCCTCCAAATTAGCCACAATCCTCTTGCCACCATCCACCCAGAAGCCTTTGATAATGCTTCTCTGCTCCGGTCAGTTGTGTTGTCATCTAACTCCATCTCTGTTCTTCCACCAAGAGTGTTCAGTAGCCTGGGAAAACTAGAGCAGCTTTACTTGGACAGGAATCAACTGATGACTCTCCATGTAGACACATTTAAAAAGCTGGTCAATCTCAAGGAACTGGACATCAGCAAAAACCAAATTGCAAATTTGGATGCCAGAATCTTCCAGAATGTGACAAACTTGAATCACCTGAATCTGTGTGAGAACTTACTACAAAAGATCCCACAGACGATGTTCCACAACCTTAAGAAGCTCAAGTCCCTGATTCTTTACTCCAACCAGCTGAAGACTATAGAGAAGGGTTCCTTTGATCAACTGCACAATCTGATAACACTCATGCTTCATAAAAACCAAATCCGAGAAATCCCTCCTCGACTTTTTTGGCACATGCCCAAACTGTTAACCCTGACTCTGTCTAGCAACCAACTTCGTTATATTCCAAGTGAGACCTTTTACTATCTACCCAACCTTACTAAACTTACACTCTACAAAAACCCTCTAATCTCCCTGCCGGACCAGCTAGTAGGTCACATGCCAAGACTTAAGGAGCTCTACCTGTATAACACCAATCTCACCAGTGTGCCCTGGAACCTTTTTGCTAACATGACTGGCCTCACGGTTTTGAATTTCCACTTTAATGACAAACTCACCTCACTACCAAAGGACCTCTTTTGTTGCTTGCCCAATCTTCAAAAGCTATCTTTAAAAAACAACATACTTCACGATTTACATCCAGATCAGTTTTCAGACCTAACCAATCTTCAAATTCTAATGCTCAATGATAACATGCTCCGGTCCCTTTCGGCAAAGACCTTCCAAAATCTCCATAGACTAACCAAGCTTGAACTGAGCAACAACAATCTAAATGAACTCCCAGGAGATATTTTTGCACATGTCACTGCACTGGGGTCTGTTACTCTTGGGAGCAACCAGTGGAACTGCACATGCAGCATTCTGGACATTGTAAAATGGATTCGTGAAAACCGAAATGTAGTTACTGACCTGCATGACGTATTATGTGATGAACCTTACTACTTACGTAATAAACAACTGGATGTGTTAACCAGTGACAGTCTGAAATGTGGCATCACCACTACAGGATATCTATATGTTCCTGTGACCACTGCAGGAATGCATTCTTCAGAAAAAACAACATCCTCATCTTCATCAACAGCCTCATATTTATCTACAGCATCATCTTTCACTGGCACAAGAACCACTACCAATGTTGCTGCAAAGACAAACACACAATCTCCAACCACTATTCTTTCAATTCATCTGACCTCACTAACCCCTTCTACAATGGCTTCTACAACCGAGGAAGAACATATTCATGTCTCCAAGTCCAGTGTATTCTATGATACTGTGGTCCTTGTTAATGGTCCTGATATTGTCCATAACAATCGCCACCAGCGCTGGGTGTACCTGTGGACCGTACCTGCTACTGGACTATACAGTGGGTTTTTGATGGCTTTGTATGTTGCTCTCATAGTCACCGGTGTAATTCTGATCATAGCCAATGCTTATGCTTTGCACCGTCTACATAAGGCTTTGTGGAAAACAGGGAAGACTCTTACAAGAAATCAGACAATCATAACTAAACGATTGCGGAGTTTTAATGGCAAACTCTAGAAATAGTACGTTGGACTTCCTCTTATATCATTAATCTCTAGCCACAGTTTTGCTCAGTGACACATCTGTTGTCCTGACTCACGATGAGTATATCTGCTTGAACACTGCATGTTAATTTTTTATAACAGCATGGTTATGTTATGATTTATGTATAACTGTTTTGTAGAGAAGATCCCTAAAATTTGGCAAAATTGTATACAAATGAGTTTGCGCCCCCCCCCCCCCCCCCCCATATATACAATTCATATTTCATGTCATTTAATCACTATTTTTAACCTTAAATAAAATAAAATACAATGCCATCTGATGAAATTACGGGGTGTTTTTTTTATTTATTTTTTTTATTTAATCAAAAGTTTCACACAGCCAAGAGCTTGTTTCCAAAGTTTCAAGGTATGAGGCATTACAAAACAAACAACAACAACAAAAAATGTACGAAATGAATATGGGTAAATGCATTATTTCTTTTACACATTTGAGTCATATATTATGGCTTATTTTTTGGAAATAAATGTCTAAAATTAGAAAAGATAATGCAAGTCTGGCAATAATGCAAGTGTGTTTCAAGCTTGAAATGAGTAGAAATGTCCAGAAATAGGTTTAATATTCATATATTTGGTTTATTGTATTGTGTGTGAACTACTAGATAAATTTGAGCATATTCGTGATGTATAATTGCTTCTTTCAAGAATAAATGCTTCAAATTAGCAAATAAATCTGCAAATAGAACATTAAAATGAGTAAAAATGCCTACAAATAGGTTTAATAATCATACATTTGGTTTACTGTAATCTCCAAATAGGAAACACTATATAAATTAAACAATACGTGACATAGTATCACTTGCTAAGATGTCAATTTTGGCAGTGCAGTCATATGCAGCAACTTTAATGAGCTTAATGGATACAGAAGTTATGACCAGATGTAAACTGGAAGCATTTTACCACCAGATATGATGGCTAAGAGCATCTTCATGAAAATCACACTAAATTATAAGAGATTTGGTAGTTTGAACAGGAAGTGGACAGGACTCATTCAGTTACAAAAAATAAATTCAAATGAGAAATTAATAAATGGGTAGGCAAATGAGTGGAAACATGTTTACTTATAGCTGTATACGGTACTATGACTCTTTCAATTATATAGATATAATACAAAATATACAGTATAGAATAGAATTGCAGGATGATTACAGGAAGTAAAACATGGGTGGCTTAACGGTGTAGTGTAGAGTTCAAAAGGGTAACAGAAACTGGCCCTGAGCCTGCAGGTTCTGGTACAAATGTTGCTGCATCTCCTCTGGATAGAAGGGGATTGAACAGTTTGTAACTGTGCTAGGAGGAGTCCCCAGTGATGGTGTGTCTACGCAGACATCACCTGTGGTGAAAATGTTCAGTGGCTGCAAGTTGGGCACCAATGATATGCTGGGAGGTTTACACCACCCTTTACAGGGTTTTATTTTTTTTATTATTGGACACTGTGGAGCTGCCATACCACTCTGTAATGCAGTTGGTCAGGATGCTGTCAGTGGTGCAGCGATAGAAACTTCCAATGATGAACATCCGGTAGAAAAGCTGCTAGAAAAGTTGCAGCTTTCTAACCAGAATCGAAAGTATTATGGTACGAAAGCAGAACCTCAGAACCTTTATAATGACTTGTAAAGTATTGAATGGTCTCTCAGCACAGTACATGAATGACCTTTCTTATATGATCTGCCATATCTGCATTGATCAAAAGCTTCAGGCTCTTTAATAGTACCTAGAATAATGAAGACTATGGCAGGGGGTAGACCTTTTTCTTCCAAAGCCCCACAGTTATGAAACAGCATTCCATTTAATGTTCAGTGGAGTGGCAGTCTGCTTTATATCCCATATAGCTCATGTCTATGTTACCTTCTGCCTCTCCCTTTTATTTACACTGTCATAGCTCACCCTGCCAGAGTCCCTGCTTGCACAGTGAATACCGAATAATCTGTTCTCACCCACCTCCTTCTCACTGCCTGTTGTGCTACACAGCTGATGCCAGTACCCGACTGTAACTACTTACAAAGGGATGCCAGTACCCGACTGTAACTACTTCTACCTGCCTGGCTCATCCTGAAGCTCTACTTCTGATTGGAGCTTCCTTCACCTGAGAATCACTTGCTGTAGCTGAGGATAGCCACACATGGATAGCCTAAAGATTTCTGTGAGATTGCTGTGGCTTGTACCACACAGATACCCTAAAGGTCACTGTGTATGGTCTCACATTTATAGCATAAAGTTTACACAGAGAAAGCAGTTTATGCCCAACTCTTATCCATTCTTCCATGAACAACTTCTCTTGAATATTACAGATTTAAAGTTAAAAACTCTACTGAAATAAAAAAAAGACAGATGTGGGGTACAACTTGGGCTGTCATTCACTCCCATATATTAGCCAGAAGACAGCTTTTTATGTGTGGGCCACATATAGTACAAAGGGAATTTACTGACTTTGACGTCGCACAATGATAAGTGCAGGCTTATTGAATACTTCTACATACAGGAGAAATTCAGAAACCAACAACATTACATATTTTAGAAACCAAAATAAAGCTGCAGGCAGGTAATGAATTTATTAAGGATATATTTAAATGCAATGAAGCCTCAAGGAGCCTCATTCCTACTTTCACGTCATAAAAAAGAGGAAAATGGATTAGAACTCTATAACGTATCATATGCAGAATGATTATATCCTAATGTCTAATAATTTTAGGCAAGAAATGTTCCTGAACGTTCCTGAGTATTGTTTTCATACCCAATGAAAATTCTAATTTCTTATTTCCATTGTTTAGAATAATCTATGTTAGTTTTATTCTGGTGCAAACATGATGTCATGGAGCTTGTTCCATGAACTTCTAATCTAAACCTAATTCTACTCCAAGATCTATTTGGTAATCAAGCAGCTAGTTAAGAGTTGGCAGTCCTTTTGGAGCTTGTAATGTTAAGTATTTATAGCTAGCTTTCTTCATAGAATTTGTTGTTTTGCTCATATTGTCTTGATTGCTTGTTCTTGTAAAGTATATACTAGCACTTTACCAAAGGTGTTCTGTTGTGGCCTACATATGTAACAATGGTTTATCTATTTGGTAAGCTTGATCATGCTGCATGCATAATATAAACCTATATACAGTTTGGAAAAGCAGACATCTCTATTTTTGCTCCTTGTATAATCCCTGACTAAAGATAAATTGATGCACCTGCTTCTTATAATAACACTAAGTAAGAAAAAAAAAATTGTTGTTGTTGATCCTGAGTAGTAAGTGTTATGTCCTAATTGCTTATTCTGCAAAAGCATAGAAAATGGCTATTATTCCCCTCAAAGTTTGCTTTTGTGCCTGGACATTGGTATTTTGGAATGTACCGATTTTCATTGAGAAAACAGGTGTATTTGCATTTTTTCATTCATGGAATCAACCAGTTTTGGTAACAGATTCAGTGGATGTTTCCTCCAAGTTTCAACCAACAAAAATTTCGGTTCATCCACACTAGAAAGTCGACAATCTGCTAATTTATTCTCTGTTGCATCCCACAGATGCTCTATAGGGTTTAGCTCAGGGCTCTGGGAAGCATTCTTGCAAAAGGTGGCTGGTACGCTTTGGATCATTATTCTTCTGAATACTCTACTTCACCACTTGAATAATTTATTTGATGGTTTGCAAGCTTGCAGCCAAAATGCCTCTGTACACTTCTGAGCTCATGATGCTATCAATGAACACAAGCTCACCAACACCACTGTAGGAAACTTCCTTGGTGCTTAAACCCTTGGTAGAGTTTGGTTGCAATTCGTCTCCTGGCTTTCCCCAAACACACACTACCATCAGATCCATCCAAATTAAATCTGAAAATAAGTTCTCCAGAATCTGATGTCTTTCTGTGCATGTTCTTTTGCAAATTTGACCATTGCTTTCTTATTCTGGAGGCTAATTAATGGTTTCTGCTGCATTGCTTTCCCCTGTACCTATGCGCATTGATCCTGTTTTGAATAGTTTGTACTCTAGCAGTTCTCATTGATATCTGAAGCAATCCTTGCTGCTGTTTTCTATCTGTAAAAGGATAAAATTCTAGTGAGGAGTTCTGTGATGAATATGAAATGTAAGTAGACATCACCAGGTATGTCACCAGTTTGGCTTGTAATCAATCTGTTAACTCTGAGGTTTGATCAACTTGCCGTTTCAAATGTGTCTAACCTACTTTTATTTTAGTCAGCATTATTCATGAATCTCTGTCCATTCACAAATAATCACAAGTAGTAGTTCTTAATGAAAGGAAGTATGACACATGAATGTCCAGAGATTAATGAATTATGCTCATTAAAATAAAAGTTTACAGATAACTTTACAGATAACAGTTACAGACTTTTTTTTTTTTTTTACAGACTGCAAAATACGAGTAAGAAAGCAAGAAGTAAAAGTGTAAACTTGAATCATAATGAATGGATTGGCCCACGTGGTTAGCAAAGGATACAGATGGAATCTCCTAGAGATCTTTGTTGTGGATATGTGGAAATGACATAAAATAAACATGAGGGAGACCTAGTATGAGTAATATGTAATTTTACTGAAAATTCACAGGACTGGTGGGTGCGTAATCTTGAGGAGAGCGGTAGAGGGAAGAAAATGGGGTGTGTCCTGGGGACATGGGATAGTCAGCAAAGGTGAATCAAGGAGACCATTAAGAGTACGGCGGACTGACAGGTGAGAAGAGGGAAGAATGGTCAGAGCCCAGATCAGAGAAGGTGACACCATCATCATCCTCAGACTGAAAGCTGGAGGGAGGTTCTGTCTGTGTAGAGGCGTCAATACACACATTCACGGGGTGGATTCTGTATCTGGGGGGGGGACCCCACATTTCCATTTCCAGAGGGGGTGCTTCGAAGAACATTAAGTAGCACCATGATGTTAGCAGTGAGATGCACGAGCTGATAGTGAGTGTTCAGATCCAAATCCAGCCCCTCCAGTAAAGGAGAGAAGGAAAAATGACGACGGGCACCTGGACACTCAGAAGCAGTGTTAGGTGGATATTGACGAATTGGATTCACACTTTAAGATCTTTTAAGAGTAACACACTATGGTTTTCACAGAGAAGTATAAGAGCTGAGGAGTGCAAACACACACACTCTCTCTGTCTCTCTCGCACACACACACACACACACACACACACACACACATAACATTATAACTTTATAAGAATAATAAAAAGGAGTATTAAGATATTATAAGGGTAATATAAAGACTAGTAGGATATCTAGGATAGTAGAAGGGTAATATAATGATATTATGAAGTAGGAAGTACAGTAAACCATTTGCAAGCAGTATAACTATATATAAAATAGAGATATAGAGCAAATATGAAAGTAAATTATAAACCAGAAATACAGAAAAATGTAAAAGAAACTTACTCATAATTTAGATGGTGAAGATTCTTGTTTCGCAAGGAAGGCCTTAATTTTAAGAGAAAACCATGAGGAGCCATTTATAAGGGTAGCTGAGTCAAGCTGCCCCCGCGAGATAACAGTGAGACCAAGGTCTCTCTAAATTGTTTTGTCTCTCTCCCACTTTCGAACCTAATGGTATCCAGAAAGTCCTCTTTCAAAACATAATGGTAAATTTGATAAGCCTCATTCAAAACATAATGGTAATGTGGATGAGCTCTTTTTTTTTTTTTTAACCCTATTGGTATTGATATCATAGTCTTTCTGAAGTATTTGCTTCTATGTTGAATTTTAAGTGTCTTTGGGTAATAGGCTAAATTTGGGCCAGCATCTTCTTCAGCAAGATCTTCCATTCTTCTCTAAACTCCCACACCCTACTTATACACATGCATCTCTTTGAAGTGTATATTTACATACAATGATCCGATCATCAAATGGGACACATCCTTTTACATTTTACAACAGGACGAGTTTGTGGACTGACCTAATCCCTCATGTTTCTAGTGTAGCCTGTAAGCACAAGACCCCCCTGAACTGAAGGTATGATAATAACTATCAGTTGAACAGAGAGTGACTTTATTTATTTATTTATTTTTAGCAATCTCATGATAAACTCAGATTCCTGTTCTTGTCTGACAGGAGTGGAACCTGATGATGTCCTCTGCTGTTGTGGCCCAACCACTTCAAGGTTTGAGGTGTTGTGCATTTTGAGATGATTTTCTGCTCACCACAGTTGTAAAGAGTGATTATTTGAGTTACTATAGCCTTCCTGTCAGCTCAAACCAGTGTAACCATTCTCCTTTTAGTTTTTCACACCATTCTGTGTAAACGCTAGAGGCTATTGTGTGTGAAAATCTGAGGAGATCAGCAGTTTCTGAAATACACAAATCAGCCCATCTGGTACCAATAACCATGCCACAGTTGTGTCACATATCACAGAGATAAAATTTTCCCCCCATTGTGATGTTTGATGTGAACCGAAGCTCTTGACCTGTATCTGCATACATTCGGAAGCCTCTTTTTAAGCATCAGAATTTCATTGTAAAGCTGAAAGGCAGAAATTGCAACAGCTTTCTGGAAGGTTGTAGAAAAAACATGAACATTATGATGATTATGTACTTATGATAATTACTGTAACACTAATGAACTGATCTGCCAGTCTTGAGTCTTACATTGCGCTATAATAAAAAAAAAAAAAAAAAGTACTTCCTATTATAAGATTACAATAATCAGTCGCGTTAACTAAGAATTCCCATCATTTACCACATTTTAAAAAGCACTGGCGGACAATTCTGAAAGCCATCGGTCATTTTAACAGATGTTCAATCTAGACATGCAGAGTATTCATCTTCTACCATAGACACAGATCATCAAAACTGTTCCTAGCAGCTTGTTAGTTGCAGAAATCCCTCTGCATGCGCTCATTTAAAAACAGAGGCAGAAATGCACGATTCCTTTGGCAAATGACAAATAAGTTTAGACTACGGCAGGTGGCACAGGTTATTTATTTTTTATTTTTTATTTATTTATTTTTTAAAAGTCTAAGCTGTAAACGATTTGTTATTCATATATTTTGGTAATAGCTCTTGTCTTGGGTAAAGACTCAGATCTGGACAGTTCATAAAATTATATTGTAATGTGTAAAGAAAGCAGTTGTGCGAATTGTGGACACAAAACAACACATTTTATAACCGTGTTTAACAGTTGTTAACTGTGCTTAACTAAAAACAGCAGCCTTACCCAGGTTTGTTGAAATAAGAGTAAGGTCATGTGGTGAAATACCAACATGAGACAAATATAAACAAACAAACAAATAAAATCAATCAAACCACACTAGTTGAGACCAGCAATGACAATTATATGAAAATAAGACATGTTTATTTAAACAATTTTGCATGCAAACATGAAGTCTTATGAACATCACAGCAAGCACCACACTTTAGTTCAGTTTGTAGGTGTCATTATTATTATTATTATTATTATTATTATTATTATTACAGATGGCAAAAGTACATTGAAAGATATTGTGGGAAATTACACAAAGTACTGGAAAGTGTGTTGTTACTACTTTGCTTCTTGAATCTTTTTGGCGCTTTGCTTTTCTTTAGCCTGAGGGAAGAAAGAAAAAGAACAAAATGCATTCAGTGTTTCTTTTAAGCCACTTTTGGTGTAAATGTTCTAAAGGAAGTTAGTTGAAAGTCAAATATAAAGACTGTTTATAAAGACTCTCCTTTCTCCTTCTGCCGAGCCACACACGATTTTATGGAGATACTAGAGATCCTGATCCTTTCTGATCTCCGGACCTGCCTGATCCGTTTCGGATGTCCTGCCTCTGGATGGAGCTCTAATCTACTCCAATTCCAGACTGCTGGGACTACGGCTGCTCCTAAGGCCATACAGACTTCATATAAGTCAATAATTAACTTTTTCACATTATCTGTTGTTACCCAGATGAGGATGGGTTCCCTTCTGAGTTGGGTTCCTCTCAAGGTTTCTTCCTCTTAAAACATCTTAGGGAGTTTTTCCTTGCCACCGTCGCCACTCAGTGGCTTGCTCAGTTGGGATAAATTCGCACCTTTAATATCTGTATACCGTGTTGATATTTCTGTAAAGCTGCTTTGAGACAATGTCTATTGTAAAAAGCGCTATACAAATAAAATTGAATTGAATTTACGGAGGACAACATAACTGCAGTTAAAAATTAAAGATAAAATGTCTCTGATGCTCTCTACTGTGTGACTGCATTACACATCTAGAAAACTCCTTACACTATCTAAGTGAACGAACCAAGAGTGAGTTTAATTTGTTTTTTTTTTGGTTTGTTTTCATCAACACACACAAAAATTATAGTAATTAATTCCTCTCTGATTCCGAGGAGCCAGAAGGATGTGCTAAAAACTGAGAGCAGCATATGAAGAGCTGCTTGAAGTGATTAATGAGGCTGGATGAGCCTTTTTCTCCCCAGTGAAAGTAAACCCCTCACACTGCAGAAACTCCCCTTTCTCCCAGAAGTGCATGACAAAATATCAGGCTTCTAGGGGAAAACCATGCATAAGCCGTATCTATAACCCCACGATGTTGGATTATTCGGCAATTGTGGGGAATGAACGGCATGGCTATTTAGCTATGCTGAAGGTGGAGGAGGCACTTGCGAGCCACCTCTCTCCATCGATGGCAGGTAATTAGGGGGGCCGGCTTTGCCATCCAAGCCATCGTGCAAGGCCACTGTGGCATTGGTGGGCTTGCTTGTGGGTCACTGCAGACAATGACAGTCTTGCAGGCCTACCAAGCAGACCTGCTGAGTGAGCTCGACATATGGCGGCATTCAGCCAGTTCCTTCCCTGTTGTCTCGAGTTCACTACTACGAGCCAGCACTAGTGCGAGGGAGACCCAGAAGGCGAGTACGGCAGCCTGCCAACCCCCGCAGACAGCCAGGGGTACCGGGCAGCCACAGTCGCGGCCTGCTACTAGGCCTGATCTGAGAATGGTTTTAAAGGCCAAGCAGGCAATGAAGAGCGGTCCTGAAGGGCTGTGGAGGGAAGTATCAGGGGATATGAGGTTGTTAGGGCAGTTAGGCCACAGTGCTACTGTAGGGCCTCCCCTAGCCAAGGCGGTCCCAAGTTTTCAGTGTTCTCTGGTCAGCGTGCTGTCACAGGGCAATGAAAATCTGATGCTTTCCCTCCAATAGAATGTGGAATAGTTAACGTCACTAAAAGACCATCTGGCAGCCTGGAAACTACTGCCAAATGTGTCTCCATGGGTTCTGTCTACCGTAGAAAAGGGTTACCGGGTCCAGTTTATAGCTCGACCCCCCCGGTTCAGAGATGTGCTCACCACAGTAGTCGGCACAGACCAGAGCCCGACATTAGCGCAGGAAGTAAGATCCCTCTTGGATAAAGGGGCCATAGAACATGTAGCCCGTTCCCTGAAGGAGGGAGGTTTTTACAGCCGTTATTTCCTGGTCCGCAAAAAAAAAAAAAAAAGGAGTATATGGCCAATTTTAGATCTGAGTCCTCTGAACTCTACAGACCTGGAATTCTTACAAGAACATTTCTCAGCGGGGTGGGCTCCTTCTACAATCAGGGTTTACGTGGCCGCCATTTCGGCCAGCCATGCCCCTGTTGATGGAGCCTCTGTGGGGCAACATCCTCTAACTTTGAGGTTTATGTGTGGTGTCAGGCGGCTGAGGCCCATCTGCAGGCCGCGCATACTTTCCTGGGACCTTTCTGTGGTCCTGCAATGTCTGTCAGGGGCCCCATTTGAGCCCTTAGAGTCAGCCTCTGAGAAGCTTCTGACTCTAAAGGTAGCTCTTCTGCTGGCCCTGATGTCTTTCATGCGAGTAGGAGATCGACAAACTCTGTTGCCCCTTCCTGCCTTGACTTTGACCCTGGATTAGCCAAGGCCTTCCTGTATCCTATGCGGGATTATATTCCTAAGGGGCCTACATCGGCTGCCCACCTTGTGGTGTTGCAGGCTCTCTGCCCGCCTCCATTCCCCACACCGGAACAAGAGAGAATGCACCTTCTGTGTCCAGTAAGGACTCTCTGTACTTACGTCCTCCACTCCGGCCAGTGGCGTAAGTTGGAGTAGCTGCTGGTCTGCTTTGGCGGCGACGGTAGAGGTGATGCTGTGTCAAAGCAGCGCATCTCTAATTGGATAGTGGAAGCAATCTCTATTGCTTATGAGGCGCGCGGTCTCGCTACGCCTCTGGGCATAAGGGCTCATTCCACTAGGGCGGTCGTCTCCGCGAAGGCTTTGTCCAAAGGGGTATCCTTACAGGATGTGTGCTGCTGCTGCAGGGTGGTCTATGCCACACACATTCATTCGTTATTACAGCCTGGATATTCATTCCACCCCGGGCTCGAGTGTCTTGCAGTGACCCTCGGGCTTGGGTCTTTTTGGACAGGCCGTACCCTCGGTATGATGGAGTGGGTATTCTCATTCCCATAGTGTTATGCTAAACACAACGTCTAAGTTCCCTTTGAAAGGGAACGTCTGGGTTACACATGTAACCCTGTTCCATGAGAAGGGAACAAGACATTGCGCAGCATTGTCATACCAGGGCAGGCCTGTGAATTGCGTCTTCGCTTCAGATAATAGAGGCTGATGGTGCGGTTAACAGGTGCCATATTTATATCACGCGACGCGCTTAATTGCCAGGTCACCTGATCATGGCAGGCCTTTAAATAGGCATGATTTTACACAAGCTTACTCCCATAGTGTTATGCTAAACACAACGTCTTGTTCCCTTCTCTTCTTACATGCGTAACCCAGACGTTTCCTTTGGGCAGTGCAAATTAATAAAGCCAGGCTGCCCACTATATAACGACATCACCGTTTTAGTCTATAACACCAGTATGTAGGACCTGGCAAACAGGAGCGTGGCAAATTAAAATCGGTCCATGCTAGTATGAGCCAGCTCCAAAATACATTCTCCCTCAAAAAAAAACAAAAACAACAACAACAAAAAAAAACAGATGTGAATCTGAAATGATTTCTGCAGGCAATTTGAACTCCGATATTAACTGATGACACTTGGAAGCCCTGCCCCCTTCCACCATCTTACATGCTCTCGACTGGACTCACAGGGTGCTCTCGTGTTCGGTCATGGCAAACGGAGAATGTTTTTAGTTCATTAATGTGAAATAAAATCTATTAGTGTATGCTAAATTGGCTAACATTAGACATGTATATTTAACATTATGTTTATTAGGTGTGCCACAAATAAAAGTGCCATTTTTGACCCCAAAAGATTAACTAGGCCTAAACAGAAGTTAAAAAAAGATCAATTTACAAATAATGGTAATGTCCATGATAATTAGAAAGTAATTAAAAATTCTGTTTTCTTCTATTCTATGCCGGTTAGAGCTCATTTAAACACTTGGAACAGCGGATCAACTGACATACTGACTGGACAATAAGTATTCTTACGCCACTCCCATATCAACTGACTGCAAAAGTAGGCTAGTATAGTACATTTGCTTTATAATGTTTTCTTGTTTATTACCTTTTGCAGATGATATTCTGTAACGGACATTAAAGGACTGACCATACTGGGCGAAAAAAATGCATGTGCCTGCTTTGGTTTATTTGTAAATAATTTATTAGAGCTCCTAGTTTTTTTATGGTGGTTAGCATACAGAGAAAGAAGCTGTTACTTGCCCGCTTACTGTAAAACCTCGTATATACGCACAGAGATTCTACCGTGGCAGGCTTGACCAGCGTACCAATGCGTCTGAACTGGTGTAGAAGAACAAACAGCAATTTTAAGAGCGGTCTAATTATCATTACCGTTAAAATTATTTTGAAAGTGTTAGATTTTACACATTGTTTTAGACTTATTTATTCGTTTTTCCTTCTGAATAAAAAGTGACTAATGTGAATAATGAACTCAAAACGTTCTCCATTTATTGTGACAGAAAATTGGAGTCCCATGTAATTCAAATGAGGAAATCCAGATGACATGAAAGATTTTGTGAGATGAGAGAAAGGTGGCAGGACTTCTAGAGGTATGACAACGGTACATCATTCCAGATTCAGACTGGCTCATCTGCCATTTTTGACAAAAAGCTACTACTATTTTTGCATATTTTTGACTGATAAATTGCACTAGCTTATTTCAGTGTTCCTACACAATGCTTAAAACTTGTATTGTTATATGTTGCTAAGAGACTAAAATCTATGGGTGATAGAGCTTTTTCTTTTGCGGCACATAAGCTATGGAATGCCCTTCCTTTCACAGTCAGAAATGCTCCCACATTAAGCAGAAAATGTTAAAATCCCATCTTTTTAAAATAGCATAAACTGATTAGTTTGATCTAGTCCCCCCCCCCCCCCCCCACCCCATTGGATGTTGAGTTATTGTTTTTTTTTCCAATTTTTTTTTATTGTACTTATTGTATTGTATTATGAAAATAAAACAATAAATAAAAAAACAGTGTTAAATGCTTATTTAACCCATATAACTTAAGAAATAAATTTTATTTTTAATATAAAAATGTGTATTTTATTAATAAGCAAATAATAGGCAAATATATTATTATTTATAACATTTTTCTGTGAAACACTACTATATTGCTGGCAGCTAGTTTGATCATTATATCACATTTTTGTCATATCGCCCAGCTCTAATAATCAGTACTAACGGTTTTCAAACTGACCTTTTCAACCAATGGCATCAGTTGTTGATATTCAGCAAGAGTCTTCAGTAATTCCATGATGAAGGGTAGGTAGTTGTGCTTTCTTCTAATGTTTTCAATCTATAACGATAACAATAATGAAAATAATAATTATAACAGCAAGCATGTTTATTCACATTAATGGGATCATCCTTCCATCTTGTGGTGGAATATGGTATTGCACATTGCAAGTATTAAATTAAAATAAATCTGAACCATTTCTGTAATAGAACAAAGGATGTCAAAAATGCATGCTTGTGGAGATTTATAGAGTTATGTTTCCATTTTGTGGTGTAATATAACATTGCACATTTTAACTATTACAAATTAACAGCGAGACAACACAAATCCTATTCAAACTTTTAAATTTTGTGACTCTGGGCTGCAAGTTGGTGCAAATACATTAAAATTGTATGTTAGCATCACCTGTTGAACAGGTGTTTAATTCTTCAGCAGCTCCCCAACAACACTAACCATTCTAGCCATTCACTTATCGTTAAATATCACTGCCAGTTGCCAGTTCCTGCCCAGATACATCAACAAAGAGACCATAGAGCATAGTTTAAAGTTGACGGTAGCTCAGTGCTACCAATCAGTGTCACAATCAGTGTCACAACCTTTTCATATATCTTCAAAACCTTGTACTGAGCATGCATCCAAGCAGTCTTAAATTACAGCTGTTGGACGGAGGCATGCGGCAGCC
This sequence comes from Ictalurus punctatus, assembly GCF_001660625.3. Classification (NCBI taxonomy): domain Eukaryota; kingdom Metazoa; phylum Chordata; class Actinopteri; order Siluriformes; family Ictaluridae; genus Ictalurus; species Ictalurus punctatus. The sequence goes on from NC_030425.2 coordinate 3,177,151, forward strand.
AAACTGTTTAAAATGTCAAATGAGATTGGGACTCCCATGAGTATTTCGACACCAATTTTGTGAAGGTCGGCCCAAAATCCTAGGACTAGTTCGCAAAAATTGGCACTGCATATTATGGAAATGATCTGAAGTGGGAGTGGACTGTAAAGTCACCGAATCTGGATATAAAAGAATTTTCATTGCACAAACTACAAGAGATTTGCTTGTTTTAACGTGCAAATGAAAAACATAATTCTGCTGCTGTAGTCCATCTGCCTCAAGCTTAGATGTGTTATCCGTGCCGAGATAATTTTCTGCTCACCATGGTTGTAAAAAGTGGTTATTTGGGTTACTGTAGCCTTCCTGACAGCTTTATCCACTCTGACCTCTCGTCAACAAGTCATTTCTTCCCACAGATCAGCCGATTACGGCTGGATGGTTGTTTTCCCACACCATTCTGTATAAACTCTAGATTGTTGTGTGTGAGCTCAGCAGTTTCTGAGATACTCAAACCAGCCTGACTGGCACCAACAACCATGCCCGTGTCAAAGCAACAGAGATCATGTTATTTCTCCATTCTGATGTTTGATGTGAACATTGACTCTGAAAATATTGGAACAGCAAGGCCAATTCTATTTTTTCGTTACACATTGAAGACATTTGGGTTTGAGATCAAAAGAAGAATGACAATAGGTCAGAATTTCAGATTTCATTTCCTCATATTAACATCTAGATGTGTTAAACAACTTAAAAGCATGGCACCTTTGGTGGCAGACCACCCAATTTTTAGGTGAGCAAAAGTATAGGAACAGACAGTCGTAAAGTAAATGAAAGTAAATAACACTTAATATCTGGTTGCATATAACTTGCTTGCAATAACTGCCTCAAGCCGGTGAGCCACTGACATCACCAAACTGTTGCATTCTTCGTTTGTGATGCCTTTCCAGGTTTGTACTGCAGCTTCTTTCAGTCATTGTTCATTTTGGGTGGTTTCGCCCTCCAGTCTCCTCTTCAGGAGGTGAAATGCTGCTCAACTGGGTTAAGGACTAATGATTGACTTGGCCAGTCTAAAAGATTCCACCCCCCAAAAAAAGTCCTGTGTTGAGTTGGCATAGTGTTTTTGGGTCACTGTCTTGCTGCATGATGAAGTTCATCCCAATATGATTGGATGCATTTCTCTGTAAACTGGAAGACAAATAGTTTCTGTAGACTTCTGAATTCATTCTGCTGCTGCATCATCATCAATAAAGATTAGTGAGCCTGTTCCAGGAGCAGCCATGCAAGCCCAAGCTATGACACTACCTCTACCATGTTTGACTGATGAGCTATGTTTTGGATCATGAACAAATCTTTTCTATCTCCACACTTTGACCTTTCCATCACTTTGGTAGAGGTTAATCTTGGTTCCAGAACTTTTGAGGCTCAGCTCTGTATTTCTTTGAGAATTCCAATCTGACTTCTGATTCATACTGCTCATGAGTGGTTTGCATTTTGTGGTATGGCCTCTATATGTCTGCACTTGAGGCCTTCTTTGAATGGTGAACTGTGATACCTTCACCCCTGCCCTGTGAAGGTTGTTGATGAGGTCTCAACCTGTTGTTTTTGGGTTTTTCCTTCATAGCTCTCACAATGGTTGTGTCATCAACTGCTGTTGTTTTCCTTGGCCAACCCGTTTGATGTCTAGTTGTTACTACACCAGTGGTTTCTTTCTTTTTCAGGACATTCCAAATTGTTCTATTGGCTATGTCCAATGTTTGTGCAATGCCCCTGACAGATTTTCCCTTTTTCTCAGCTTCAAAATGGCTTGCTTTTCTCCCATAGACAGCTCTCTGATCTTCGTGTTGGTTTATCCTTTTTACCAACAAATGCAGTGTTCGCAGGCAAAACCTACAGCTCAAACCAAGAGTAGACATTCAGAGCTTTTAATTCTTTAAACAATCATTTTAACAGGGTACACCTGGGAAGCAAGACACACCCATCAGTCACATGTTCCAACATTTTTGATCACTTGAAGAAAAAAAAAAAAGAAGAAGCGTGGATTAAAACAAGAAGTGCCATATTCCAAGTTGTTTAACACATCGAGATGCAAATGTGAGGAAATGAATGCAGAAATTCTGATCTATTGTCTCATATTCATTTCATCTTTTGATTTCAAACCCAAATGTCTTCAATGTATAATGAAAGCAATAGAATTGGCCTTGCTGTTCCAATACTTTTAGAGGGGATTGTATCTGTAGGCTAAGGATGCCTGCATTTCAAGATACTTGTAAAGTCTTGTTTTTTTTACCCAGAGGAATATCACATTCATAGCGAGAACGTCCACAGAAATGGACTGTAAATCATATAAAGATATAACTGAGAAAATATTAACATACTTTATATTTCTTTAATTTCTGGTTCTCCTCATCAATCAGGAGCTGGTACTTGGCGATCTCTGACTGGATGGAACTCAGAAGATTAGTACTTTGGTCTGTATCCATTGGCTCTTCCTGTGATCACAATGACATCCTTGTTTGAAAGAAACCACAGCTGAACAAAGTGTTTAAATACATTTCACGCGAGTGAGCTCCTACCTCTGTTAGGTGAGCCTGTAGCTCTGCAATTTTACGCTCATAAATCATCTTGCGATCAGATACGATGGCCATTAAGTTGAAACGGATTTCTCCCTCACTGTATCTGATAAGCAAAAACACAAGCACAATTAAAAAAAATACCCACTTTTAAGGAAAAGAGAATTGTAATTCAGAGCAACACTTACTTTTGTATTCTTTTCTCAATTACTGGCCGAACTGCATTGATCCAGTCTTCTTGGTTGCACGTGCCTGAATGACAGCAAATTATTTAACACACACTCTTGCAAATTCACCATGTACAAATGAAAAAGAAAAAAAAAAATACTGGAAAGCATATTAATGCTTATTCATCAAAGTTTCACAGAAATAAGGAGGTTCTATTGAAGTGCACGCAAGAGAAAAAAGATGCCAAGAGCACTCCTGAATGGCACAACAACAAAGGTGTTCGCTATCAGGATATTTCAAGTTTGAATTTGTGGCCAGAAGAGCAAAATTGCCATGTTCTATGAGTGTGAGAGATGGCGTACCCTTCTCTCCCTTGTCAGTAGAGCGACACTAGCCAATCGTGGCATACATAGTGCTTTCCCCGAAGTGTGTTAAGCTGTCCTGTGACACAGCATGAGCAGCAGTTGAGAAGATGTGGTTGGCTGCCTCTGTTTGTCTTGGAGGAAGCACGTGTTAGCCATCTACGAGAGACACTAGACCCAACAATACAGACGAGCTGAAAACCGCTATCAAAGCAACCTGGGCTTCCAGAACACCTCAGCACTGCCACCGGCTGATTCTCTCCATGCCACGTCATATTGATGCAGTAATTTGTGCAAAGGATTAAAGCCCCGACCGAGTGTCGAGTACATAAACGAACATACTTTTCAGGAGGTCAACATTTCTGTATTATAAATTCTTTATTGTAATATTTTGAGATACTGGATTTTTGATTTCAGTGAGCTGTAAGCCGTAATCATCAAGATTAAAACAAAACAAAAAAGGCTTGAAATATTTCACTTCATGTGTAATGAATCCAGAATATATGAAAGTTCCACTTTTCGAATTAAATTATGGAAAACAATGAACTTTCCCATGATATAAAATTTTTTGAGAGGCTCCAATATAATAGGAAAGCTGTGAGTGAAATCTGCAATATGCTCAATCAGATTTGACAATAGCTAACTTTGATGAATAAGTGCCATGATGTGGTGCAGTAAAGAAAATCAAGGTTCAAAATCAAGGAAGGAAGAAAAAAAAAAAAGGTGGTTACAGATCTGGAACTTTACCGAGGTCAATAGGTCCTTCACGAAGTCCATCTAATTCATAGAGTCTACCATTCACAGGCACATAGCTCACAAAATGAAAAGCATCTTCATCTTTTGCTGATGATTTCGCATCAAACTCAAACATCTGCTGCCTGATAAGAAATTGACAAAGTTCATACATATGCAAAATTCAAAATTTCACACTGATCAATATTTGACAAATAACTGGATTACACACACAAAAAAAGTTTGCTTTGTCAAAAACCAATTGATTGAAATTACCCACAGTGTAGCTGATCATCCAATACATGTTTGGTGTATTGAGTTTTAGAGCTTTAATCTTGCACTTGAGCTACAACACTCATCAGTTTTATTATAGTACAAACTGCATGCCTAAATCAGGGTGTTGAGTTGATGTTAAATCTCAATACAAGCAGCTGTTATAAGCTTTTGAATACTTTAGGCAGCATTAACACAAAGGAGTTGTTAATATAATAATATAATATATATATAATAATAACAACTCATGCATAAGTGTTTTTAGCCTTTGATCATATACAAATAGTGTCCAATATCTCCATATTATTTATTTACTACCAGAAACAAGACACGCCAGACCACCTTCCCTCTGATTTATAATGGCACACACTTCCTAGGTATGCAAACTTCCCTGGGAAAAACGTTTGTATCAGCCGGGAGCCAAGCTGGAACTTTTGTATCCGTCAGTTGACATGTTGGTACCATTGTGTCTGTCAGTGACCAAGCTGGAAGTTTTACATATGTCAGGAAGCAAGTTGGATACTTATAGTACATGGGTAGAGGTGTGTGGATCTCAGGACGCATCATGGCATCATGGACTGGAGAATAACAGGATTGACACCTGTGCAGATGTTTTGAACTCTCCAATAACTGACACATAATCATTCCAGATTCATCAGTTGGAGTTAAAATGCAGAGTTCCTACGGGAAATGTGTAAACATTGGCAGGTCTGGGTTGCTCATTAAGGTGTGTCTCTTGTTACCATTTTTGGTATTTTTATTGATTACTTAGTTTAAGTTATGAGGGTGATCAGGAGTGAGGGGTTTTATTTGGTGAATATGAAATAAGTAACAAAAACAAGATGACTTTGTTGTGGCACGTCCTGTACAAAGCATGTACATTTTTATTTTGTGCAATAAATTATCTGCACAATAAAATTAATGCATCAACCTTGACTTTCTGCTTGCTTCAGCGTAGTTTTTAGGTGTAAAAAAAACAAAACAAAACAAAACAAAAAACAGTAGCTTGGCTGTAGCTTAGCTATTTTAAATCATGAGTAGATTGTAGATTGACAAGTTATAACTGAAAAGTAGCTCCACAGCTACTTATACATGGACTTACATGGCAGATGCTCCACATAATCGAAGCCTAATAATAAATTGTTTTATTTAACCAAGAAAAAACAAAATAGCTGTGGTTAAGTTTAATTGGTTAAGAAATTTATGTATCACTTATGGAAGGAGTCTCCAGTGTCAGTGCTTTGTAAAGTCTTCAGGATAGGAGGAGTTCGCTTTCTGGTTTCTCTGTGAAACTGCATTTTGTGTCTTATTAACATAAAGAGAAAAAAAGGAGATGCTGGTGAGGGAATGAGCTGATAGCGAAACACTTCTCACACACACCAATGGTGCCGAGATGAGCATGTCTCATCAGTCTGCTTTTTTTCTGAAGCATTTTATTTCTAATGTTATTATATGTTTATCTGTTCTCTGAGATAAGTGTGCAATGACTTACCCATGCAGTTTCCATGTTGATAAAATGACTAACAGAGGAATCTACAAACATGGTATTATAATGAACAGCTACATTTGGGTTAAGGTGATAGTTTAAGTGAGTTGAGATGTCTTACCTGGCAAAGCTGTTGTGAACTTGTCGAATTACTTCAGAGTTACTGAGAGCAAGACCTTTCATCTTGTAAAGGAAATGACAAAAATAGAAAAGAGAAAGAACAATGTATTTAGACAAAAACAATATATTTCTTTAAAAAGAATTGTCCAAATTTGATACTATTTGATATGACAGTGGTGTCAAAAACATGTTTGATACAACAAAACTGTGCAGTGCCTGAATATGTGCTTTAGCTTTCAATTAACTTAACTTTGTAAAAAGTACAATAACAAACATTTAATCAGTTATTCATCAATAGTGGTTGAATGGATCACACAGGCTCTTAGCGGTGTATGAGAAACACAAGCTGTACATTAGAATGGACCGGACAAAACCTGAAACCAGAAATAAATTTCAAAAACTGGAAAAAGAAAATGCACCTTTGCTTCTTTATTTCAGTCTTTTCCCATTAACTAACTTTTATCCCCACACCTGCAACCATCAAAACTGCGAACCTGCCAGCCCTGCTGATGTGGTTCTGATTGGTCTGAAGTCTCGCAGCTCTCTGTAGTGGTTTCTGAATCCTGCATTCTCCACTACAGTGTCTGATATCTGCAGTTATGAATTTCCCAATTGATACGTGATGTCTAACTATGAATTAAATTAGCCAGGAAATGATGTCCAAAGCAGCAGACAGAGATACAGAGAGAGAGAATGCATGTCTTTCTGTATGTTATGTTGGCACAGATACAATTATTAGTATTAGCTGCAACTAGTAAGCTAGCTAGGCCCTTAACCCTCAACTGCTCAGCTGTATCACATCTCAATTGTAAGCAGCCATGGATAAAAATGAGGTAAATGTAACTGTATAAAACAAGGCCACTTCTTTTCCCATCCAACCATCCATCCATCTTCTATACCCCATATCCTTCAGGGTTGCCGGGAACCTGAAGCCTACCTCACGGAGCATTGGGCACAAGGTGGAGAGATGGACAGGGTGCCAATCCAGGCCACATCTTTTAAGCAAGAAACGTCATTGAGAGGAGACTAAAGATTATGTGAGACTGGGGGGAAGGGGTCAGGGTTTCCAAGTTTCCATTTAATAACGGCGAGCTCATTCACATGTCCACTGGCCCATCTCCAATTTATTGTGTAGACCAAAAAAAAAAAGAAAAAAAAAAGCTCTTTTGATGTACATTAAGGGATAGATTCACTGCTAAAATACACAAAAATGTGTAAAAGCTGACGGGTCTGAATCATTTTTTATTATTACTCAATAAGGCTACTTGTTTTATTTTGATAAATGTAATTCATACTGAAACCCTAAATACAAATGAATAGCTCAGAATATCAGCAAGGTCTGGATACAGGAAGGATAGAAGGTCATGTCACAGCTATCAGCAGACTTTATTAGTTATTATGTCAAATGAATTGGAACTTTAAAAAATGAAACTTACTGCAGCATCAAAACTTTGCGAGAACTCTCGGAACTCAGTCAGTGTTTCACCAAGGTGCATGTCAGGATGAGAGCAGTTCAATAGCACGCTGACTATTGCTTGGGTCGCACAGGCATTGTTGATGACCTAAAACCTCAAGAATATGAAGATGAATCATTTCCCTGGCATAAACAGAAGCCACACCATACATAAACTGAACCATATGTGTAAGAAATAAAATGAAAAGGCATGCAATTATACAAAAAATAATGAACAACAGTTCGGTGAGGTGCAGCCCAAAAACACAAGGGTGATTGTTTTCAAATAATGGCATATAACTACAGGGAGAAGAAAACATTACATTGTGCACATTAACATAAACCTGTGATTTAAATTGCAGCTACTACTACTGCCAGAACCATGCTGTTATAGAAAATGGATCAGGACTGAACAGCACGGTGATACAACTGCATTCATAATATACCTGCTTAGCAAAAAAGATCTGGTCGAGTCTAGAGTCCTGAACAATGGAGCCAGCTGGCTCCTCACCAGGTTGCCATTTGAAGAGAAATATTAAGCCATGAACTGGTCTGGAATACAAAAAACCAAAATCAAGAGAGAATATTTTGTTGATTAAAATCACACGGTGTTAGATTTGCCAACCCTGAAGAGGAACAACGTCCTGGGAGACAAATCGCTTATCTAAGAAATACCCCACACACACACACACACACACACACACACACACACACACACACACACACACACACACACACACACACACGAGGTTATACAGTAACTCGGTGGGCTTGACCATGCTGTTCAAACGTGGCTGTTCAAACGTGGCTGTGCTGACTGGCAGAGGACAGATAGCAGAGTTTTTAATTATAATTACCATTAAAATTATTTGTAAAAATGTGAGAGTCTGTTGTAATTGCTGACTCTGTTCAGCGGACGCTTTTATCCAAAGCGACTTACAAATGAGGAAATACAAGCAAAGCGATATATCAAGCAGAAAACAATACAAGTAGTGCTACTGTACAAGATCTTTAATTGAGTTCTAGAGAAGCAAAGTGCGCAGAGTAGAGCTGTGAGAGCCAGAGTAATTATTATTATTTTCAAATAATGTGGGGTTGGCGTTTTAGGGGTAAGTTACATGTTCACAGAAGAGGTGGGTCTTTAGCTGTTTTTTGAAGATAGTGACAGATTCTGTGGTCCGGATTGAGGTTGGAAGTTCATTGCACCACTGAGGGACAGTTATTGTGAAGGTTCTGGAAAGGGACCTTGTGCCACATTGAGTAGGCACTACTAAGCGTCAGTCGTTAACCCATTGCAGATTGCGTGATGGAACATAGCCTCAAGGAGAGGTCTTGTAGGTGAGCATCAAGGCCTTGAATTTGATGAGGTCGACTACAGGAAGCCAGTGGAGGGAGATGAAGAGGGGTGCGAATCGGGTTCTTTTGGGCTGGTTGAAGACGAGGTGTGCTGCTGCATTCTGAATCATCTGAAGGTGTTTGATGGAGCTCGCTGGGAGTCCCGAGACTAGTGTGTTGCTGTAGTCCAGTTTTGAGATAACAAGAGCCTGGACTAGTACCTGTATTTAATGTTTTAATGTTAAAGGTGCAAACATTCATCGATGCTCAAGAAGGCAACACATTACATTAAGAGCCGGGAAGGTGTAAACTTGATGATTGGCTTAAAGTGTTATTATTATTTCTTTAAATATTCCCCCCCGACCCCATTTAGCACTGCCCTTCAAAAGCTTTATAAGATATGTACATGTTTCCCAGAAGACAAAATAATAATTTACACCGATTATCCTGTTCAAAAGTTTGTAAAAGTTAATGTATCGTGTTGCCTTCAAGTTGTTATCAGTGTGAAAAGATGTACCTCAACATCATTGTTGGAAAGGAGTCAAGTTGCAAGGGGGGTGCAAATTTATGAGCACACCTACACACATCAGAGCCCCAACATTTATAATATTTTATAATGCAAAATAATGCACACACACACACAGTCAGCTTCATGTGTGACAATTTTCATAATCGTTCCTCTATACATCAGCACAATGGATTTGAAATGAAGCAATCAAGATATGATTGAAGTGTGGACTTTCAGCTTTAATTCAAACAAAATTTTGCTGTTTAAGAATTACAGCCTTTTTTTGTTGATGCAGTTCTGATGCAAGATCAACTTGTAGCAGAATGATGGGAAGAGAAGAGTATGGAGAAGGAAAGGAAAGGCTCATGATCCAAAACACACCACATCATCTGTCAAACCTGTGGAGGGAGTGTTAGGGCATGTACGGCTGCTATTGGAACTGGGTCACTGGTGTTTGTTGATGATGTGAATGCTGATAGAAGTAAGCAGGATGAATTCTGAAGTGTATCGAGCTATACCTTCTGCTCAGCTGCAGTTAAATGCTGCGAAATTGATAGGATGCTGCTTCACAGTACAGATAGATAATGACTCAAACATTACTGTGAAAGTAACACAAGATTGTCTTAAGGCAAATAAATTAAATGTTCTTAAATGTCAAATGACCTCAGACCAACCTAGCATGCTTTTCACTTAGTGAAGACAAAACTGAAGGCAGAAAGACCCACAAACAAGCAGCAAATGAAGGTGACTGCAGTAAAGGCCTACAAAACATGTCAAGGGAGGAAACTCAGCATTTGGTGATGTCCATGAGTTCCAGACTTCAGGCAGTCATCGACTGCAAAGGATTTGCATCCAAGTATTACAAATAACCCTAATATTTATGATTGTTAGTTTGTCCAATTACTTTTGAGCCTGTGAAAATGAAAGGACTCCAAAAATAAAATAGCTGTAATCCCTAAACGGTTAATGAACTATTTGTGTTAAACCCCTTGAATGAAAGCTTACAGTCCACACAGCAATCACATCTTGATTGCTTCATTTCAAATCCATTGCACTCCTTCACAATGTCATACATACTAAATACTAACTACAATTTATTAAAGGTTGTTATATGATGGTAGAGCTACAACAACTAGTCGATAAAACCGATAATAATGGATTCTCAACGAATCTCATTATGGATTAGTTGGTCTGCGCGCGGCACGGGGGAGATTTGCTCATTACATTACTTCCGTTCAGAAAACACGCTTCGGAGAGTAAATACTAAAGTTGTGTCCCAAATGAAGTACTGTACACTTGCACAGTGCACTGTGTATTCTCCCGTCTAGTGTGTGGATTTTAGAAAGGAAATATCATCTCAAATATGTGTTTTTTTTACTAACCAGAAGTATATGCCACGACGTCATACACACGCTAGCATTAGCAAACACCCAGAGTCAGCGATAATGACTTTCTTCAGTTTACTTTCTGTCAGCGGAACCTTTTATTCCCAACATGACCACAGTCCTCATCAGACGGAGGCGAAATCATGACGTGACTGAGGAAGATCGTGTGTAAGCTCCAATTTCTCTAAGGGGAGCATTTTAAACACCGCGGAAATCAAACTGATGCACGAGCACAAACTTATGTTTATATTCAAAATGCTCCACTGTGTGTAAGGGACAGGGGAAACTGGTGCGAGTTGCTTAAAAGCTTTAGTTTCATTTAAGTTTATTGTCATTATATGCTGTATTTGCGTGCGTGCAGTGTAAATTCTGTCGTTTATTATAACGGAAGTGATGTGTTAGTAACGAGGCCGCGTTGCTGATCACGCGCCGTGTAGACGCGCTAATACACAGTGGGAGCGCGAGTAAGATCTGTAATGTCTAATTAAAACATTATGATCAAAAGTAAACACACGTAAAATAATATTGAACACAGTTATGGTACGTCCAAAGGAGGACAGGGCTTCCAGAATGTCAGTTAATGTGAGTCTGAAACTCCTAAACTGTCAAACAGATCAGATGTACATGTTGATTGGCTCATCTGCCATTTTTATTGCAGAAACAAAGGAAGACTGCCCTTTTAGTGTATTTTTGAATGATAACTTGTAGCAGCGGTGTTAACTGCAGAGTTCCTAGTTGGCATGTCTGCTGTTTACACTGGTATTTATTATAGATTACTCCTTACTTGAGATTTTGAAAGTTCTCTGGCTCCATGCTCCATATCTCTTCAACTTGTGCTCCTTTGCATCCTGGCATTACGGAAAAACAAACAAACAATGCTTTAAACATTTATGCTTTACCTAGAATGGTCAACTTTTAGGCTGCAGAATACACTTTCCTCATTGTATTTTTTTTAGTCTGGGGCTTAATTTAGACATTTTAACAAATTCATTTAATATGTTTCTAAATTGACATAACCAGGTAAAAACGGAATAAAACACTGTACATAACATAAAACACAATATATGACGACACATGCAGTATATGATAATTAATTGCATTCCTAATGGGAAATCTTTTTGTAGTAGAACTAAATTGTCCTTAAATTCCTTCCCCCCTTTTGTACAACCACATTCTGTAGCTTCTGCTTGGAGCTTCCTTCACCTGAAAATCTCACAAGCCTTGTGTGGATATTACGATACAGACAACCCTAAACATGGCTGTAGATGTTTTTACTTAGATAGCCTAAACACTGCAACTGCTAAGAACAGTTTACACAGTCTCAAATCATTGAACAGTTGATAACCTCACTTTAATATAACAGACAAAGTTAAAAATCAAAAATTAATCTGATACATACACATGTAGCACTACTCGACTCTACAGTATACAGTTATAGAGGATAATTTTTGTAATAATCACTCTATGTGGTGTTATCCAGGTGAGGGTTGGCTGCATTTTGTGTCAGACTCCTCTCAAGATTTCTTAAAATCTATTTTTCCTAAAAACTCTAAAATTGCCTTAAAACTTAAATTTCTTCGAGAGTGTTGACGGAATAAAAAAAAAGGTTTCTCACGGGGTTAAGACCAGTACAGTCTAACATAACATGTTTCAAGGACAATGGATTTTGGCAGAATGTACATGTTCGTGAGTCTTCTACTAATATTAAAAACTTGTGTCTTATCTTTTTTGAGCGTCAAATTATGAGTCATATTTTTCGCCTTTCCTGCATGTAAAAAGCATGAAGGGAAGCATGTCGAGGAAGTGACGAGAACACTGAGGATGGCGTGGGTTTACATTTTTTATTTTTACATGCCGTTTTTTTTTTAATTTTGTAAAGCAACTTTTTAAAATATATAAACAAAATAAAGACTTAAAATGACTTGCTAGTTTCTTTTCTTAGTTCTAATGTGTGGGAGTTTTCACCGCATTTGCGACAGGACACGTACACACACGGCAGCGCTCAACCGTTTGACGGTAAACGAGAGAGCACGGCTGCATCCGAAACTGCCTCCTCTACCTGCTATATAGTAAGTGAAATATATGTTTCTCAGCTACTATATAGTAGGTAAGTACGCGGTTTCGGAGCAGCCCACAGCTTTGCACATATAGCATGACAAATAATGAACTGCACTTGAAGCTTTCGTAAAATTGAAAATTAAACACCCAAAACTGTATATGGTACCATAACAAAGACCAACTGTATGTCGATATTTGAAATTCCGGAGGGAACGTCTGACGGCGTGGCGTGGGGACGTAATGACGTGTGACGTTAATCCATCTGTGTTCTATAACGTGTAAAACAGGAACATGAAAGGAATATTCTAAACGCGACTCATGTAAACACCTTAATCAGAATATTATCTTATTCAGAATAAGGTCAATAATTAGATTATTGCTGTCCATGTAAACACAGTCAGTGATTCGTTCATTTTTGTCCACGCATGTGCTGCAACATCCCCATAGGTTCTGTACAGGAAACAGAAATGATTAGTTCATCTCTCGAGTCTTCGGGTTCGAGTCGTTCGTTCTTCCGGTGACCGCCGCATAGACAATGCACCATGCGATACCGGAAACGGGATGACCGAATGATTCGAACCCGCAGACTCGAGAGATGAACTAATCATTTCTGTTTCCGGAGAACAGACGTGACAAAAGAAAGAACGACTCAGTTCAGGAGGTGAACAGACTGCATAGCCTGAAGACCCAGCTAAGCTATTGATTAACCATTTCTGTTTCTCACAATTTAGCCTTGGTTGCCTATAGTTTATTAAGTACTAGATGTATTGGGGAATTTAACCTGTAACATTTTAATTATATTCTGCTGAAATGAACGAAATGATCCGGAAAAAAAAGAGAATCGTTCATTTTGCTGAACGAGATTCAAAGATCCGAGTCAGTAGAATGATCCGAACCTCCCATCACTAGAAAATATAACCCAACAGAAACGGGCTCCTCCTGCGGAAATTGAATAAAAGTAAAGTTTGATAAGAACAGCGTCACTGATAGAACATTTTATTAATTCAAAAAAGAAAAGTAAAAAAAACCCAAAACAGTTGTTTATGGAAATTGGTAGGTTTGATATTTTGCAGTTAGATAACTAAAAGACTGGACAATACAACATTGGAAATGGTATTACATATTAAGTAAAGGCTGGAGAGAAAAAAAGTATCGTAATCAGTTAATCTTTTTAACATTATGTCCTTTATATTATGATATAAAAGGTAAGTTCTTATTTGCAGGAGCTTAGTCAGTTATAACCGTCGTGCTGTGACTACTCTGCGCATGCGCGGCGGAGTGAATTAGCACATGCGCGGTACAGCTCGGGCAGCATCATCACTAATCAACGGGGGGGAAATCAGGACACGAATCAACCAGAAGAAAACGGCATGGGGAAAAAATCCTTAACCAAAAAGCACTCGAGGTAACAATAAAAAGCCAATTATAAAACTAACTTTAGTTAGTTGCTGAAAAGCAAGACAAAACGCCACACACAAAGCAGTTTCATTTCACGTGCGTTTGGTTTATGGAATGGAGATTATCCGTCATGCTAGTTAGCTCCGTAATGATAAGAGAAATTAAATTGACTAGCTCGTAAAGATGAGCAGAATCACTCCAGTTGCACGGTCACTCGCTATAAGCTGCTTTCCCGATGTATCATAATACAGTGCTAGCTACTGTAGCTCTACCCAAATCCGTGTATAATACTGTAGTAAACAGTATATTACAGAGAGTTCCAGCCAGGGGTGGATTCTCTCCATTTTAAACCAGTATGCGATCCTCGTTTTCTCCCTTAGCGTGCTAAAGTAGCTCAGGAAACACGCAGTACTTACCGAAGCCTTTTATCAGTTCTGTGAAAACTCCAGGGTCACTTTCCATGAGACACCACTCTCCAGCACTTCCTGCCATTTTGTTATATATATTTTACTTATGTAAAAGATGATTATTATTATACCATGCAATATATAACAGAACTAGCCGGCAGGGTCAATAAAATATTCAAACACTGCCAAGCATTCATTCACGAACGCACCAGGGTCTTCTTCTTATTATTATTTAACGTTTTTGTAGATGGCACACCTACTGAAGGTGCAGTACTGCCACCTGCTGAACTGGAGGGTGAAGTGAGACTTGACGCCTGCTTCTCACACATACTCAGTTTGCAGCACGCACCGTTCCGTTTTAGTACAAAGTATATTTCACTTTTTACGCGTACGCTAGGAACAGCGTACAGTACGCGTGACGCAAATTTCGTCATCAGCAGAGTACGCGCACCGCCCGATTTCTGGTCGCGCATGCGCATTTAATTCTTTAGCAACAGGTTTTTGTTCTTCCACAAGGTGGCAACAGTGACCCAGGGCCGTTGATTCTCAATGTAGTTGAATAATAAACGGAAGAGACGGAAACGAGTGCAGGTTAGAAAGTACCCGCATTTGTATAATTCTAGCCTTAAATAGTATTAGTATATGGGTGCTAATCGTGACGAGAAATTGCCCAAGCATTGTTCTTTGTGTTGTTGTGATTCTTCTTCGTTGTCGTCCGTCACACCAAAAGACTTACTTTACTGCTCTGTACTGACTCTTGCAGGCCAGGAGAGGTAGTGCAAGTTGTCGTAATGCGCATGTACGCGTACATGGCAAATGGAGTATACTTTGAAAGGCTATATGTTTATAACACATGGCTCCTTTTTAAATAACATCTTGCTCAGTAAATCCAAACACATAGTTCTAAAGTACAGATGTCAAAGGTTATGGTTTGAACCAGTTTTGCTCACCATCATCCTGGTCATTCTTTTGCTCACCTGTAATGGACAGATGAGTTCATGAATATTCATAATGTTGTTATAGGCTGTACCAATCCTTTAATGATGAATAATATGTTAATGTATCTTAGCCAATGATTTTGCTCTGTTTGGTCGTATTATAATAACATGTAATCACACAGGAACGACTGCTCTGCTCTCTTCTCTTTGTCTTTTCTCTGTTACTACTTTTCTAGAACCTCTTTGCAGAATAAATTCTTTGTTGCTGCAAGCTTTTCTTCTGTCTTGGAATAAACTTTGGCTTATGTTTTTTATTTTAAGACTCTGCATGCATACACTTTGACAATACCACCAGATTTACCACTTAGAACACCTGTAACATTTGAGCATTTTATGATGTCAGTAACATACACTATATGGCCAAAAGTTTGTGCACACCTGACCATCACACCTACATATATTCCTTCCCCAAACTTGCCACAAAGTTGGAAACACACAATTGTATAGAATGTCTTAGTATGTTGTACCATTAAAATGAGTAGTTATGTGTAGTTAAATGGGCTAGATTCTGGTTCACCCCACATCACTGAGTTCAGAGCGAAGTGTGTTTAGTTTATCAGGAATCAGATGTTATAACAAGGATTATAGAATCTGATGAAGAAATCAATGAAGGTTTATGAAAAAGCTTAATACATAAGCCAGTTTACATTATGACAAAGAATCACTAATGATTTCATTATGCTGCATCAACAAACATGCACGTTAACTTTGTGCCACACTGTATGAGGTACAGCAGAATGTTGCCACACTTGCCTTCCTAACTGATTACCTTGCCATTGCGACATCTTTTTTGGATAACAAAAATCCCATTGCAATTGAGCATCTTGACATCAAGTTAACAAAATTTGTTTAAACCACACCCACTAAACATCCCTAACAGACACAGAAGTGTACGCAATTAAACAAGAACCCATACAACAGACATAAAGATGGACTGTAAGTATTGAGTGTTTGTATGTAGCAATATTTTATCATCTTCAGAGAGTTCATACCGTATATTTCCACATGTCTGTCAAAAAGAAAATTCATATTTTATTGCACTATTACTTTATTTTAAAAACTATACACGAATGAACAGTACTGAGGTAGGAACATTTTTTTAACAACAACAAGAACAACAAAAAAGACCAAAATACACCACTTATGCCGGATAGCAGTTATTAGTTCTTTATCTCAGTATTCGCTGATTTAATTCATCTGGACTGCAGGAGGATGGTAATAGTGCATAAATTAATCAACAGTCATGAAGTATATTGCCCACTCCCTGATCCTTCTGAAGCATTATTCAGGCAGCATGGGTTACACTTCTCAATGAGTGGCAACAGTTTGCCCTGTTCATGAAGCTGTCGCGTATCAGAGCCTCCTCCAATGCACTGTCCATTGACAAAGACTCTTGGGACCTGAAAGAAACCAGACAATTTAAAAGCCATTTAAACCATTTCAAAGCCAACTTAGCTACATTTATTTGATTTTTGTATCGTTGTTACATTGTACAGCCTTAAGTTAGCCATGTAATTTATACAATGACAACGCACATAAATGAACACGAATGCCTTACCGTTCTGGCACCGGACATTTGTGCTAAAGCCTCTTGAAGCTGTTGGCCGTTATGATGTTCATCCAGTTCAATCACCTTATAGGAAGCTCCTATTTGATTAAAGACATTCTTGGCCATCTTGCAATAAGGACACGTTGTCTTGGAGAATATAACGACGCAGTTATGAGACACCACATCCTAAATGCGGGGGGGGGGCATGTAAGGTATTAAACATGACAGGGTGTTATAGGTAAAAGATTTGTGTCGGGGTAGTGGCATCACACTACCTGAACATTCTTGTACGCATTTGTACGCAAAACTGTATACGGTATCATAACGAAGGCAAACTGTATGTTCGTCTTTGTTATGGTACCGTATACAGTTTTGGGTGTTTTTATTTAATTTTTTACGAACGCTTTAAGTGCAGTTGATTATTTGTAATGCTATACGTGCAAATAGACGACTGCTTGAAGCCGTGGGCTGCGTCTCAAACCGCGTACTTACCGTCTATATAGTAGCCGTGATACATGTATTTTTCCCCCACTACAGGCAAGTATGCGGTTTGGGACGCAGCCGGACTCTCTTGTTTGCCGTAAAACGTAAAACTGCCGTGTGTGATTGTGTCCTGTCGCAAAATGCAGTGAAAACTCCCACACGACGTTCATAATGTGATTAAGGTGTTTACATGTCTGTAATATACGTCCATAATGCGACTAAAACAGGAATACTCCACACGTCTTAATTCGATTAGAGCTTACTTCGATTATGACCTTAATTAGATTAAGGTAATTAAAAATTGCTGTTTACATGGTAGTTTCTTAGAGTATGGTCTTAATCGGGTTAAGAGTGAATTATTGTTGTCCATGTAAACGCACTGAATGTGAATTACTCTTCCCATAACAGCAGGTCCTGAAGTGTTTTTTTTTCCTCTTACACCACAGTGACTTAGCCAACAATTACAATTTCTAATCATTTATTAATGAATGACATGCCAGGGTTTGTAACATTTACATTTAGTTTTATGTGACATAAATGAGACAAGTTAGTTCCTGTTATCACTTATAACAGCTAAAGCACTCACAGTGAAAACTCCTCCCATAAATGTGAAACAAACATCTCCTAACAAAAAAACGTGATTATATCGATACGCTTTTCTTTGTTAATTAACAACACGGTTTTTAAGACTTAGATTATACAGATCAGGGGTTCTCAAAGATTTTATAACCACGGAGCCCTTTAAGTGTAAAATAAATTCCAGGGTACAGTACAGATTTATTTAATGAACATTATTTAAATGCGTAAAATAATATTATACCGATTTGTTAAACCGATAGAGGTTTCCGTTCCTAAACTTTCCATATTTAAATCATTTATAGGTGACTTTTTTGGTTTTGAGTCATTGGGGTTTGGATTAAACCCATTCAATCCAAGTGACCAGTCCAACTGACCACCATATAAGAACTCGGACCTAAATACTCGTTAGTAAATAAATAAATAAATAAAATTCTTATAACCGTTGCTACTTAAAAAAATTATATATATATATATATATATATATATATATATATATATATATATATATAAGGTCACACACCAGAGCCCACTTTGAGAACCACTGATGTACCCAGCCGCCCTACAAGTCCATGTACATGAGCTGTCATGAGCGCATTAAAACAAGCTTGTTAGATAAACTGCAGTCAGATCTGCTGTTAGGGGAAAATTCTGACATCATACATCTGAAATCAGTGAAGAAAACAATGCTTACCTGTATAAACTGTATATATGTCTGGTTTGAAAACCTTCCAGCACTAGTGGACATGAAGTTTCCCATCCTAGACATATAACACACAGCCTTCGTTAGGATTAGTTCAGAGTGACACAAGCAGAAAACAAGCTCTATTAACACAACTGTAGGAATTTGAACCTTGCTGGATGATAGGAGAAGCATGAAGCTGACGCAAAGGATAAAATCAGCGTTAAAATAACGAGTTTAACTACTTGAACCATCTTTCGATGCTGTAGTTGAGTAAGACGCAGCAGTGTGAGAAGGATTGTCTAAGTACAGCTCATCTGATTATGGGGAGAGATTACCGTTAAAGGCTCCTCAGATACTGTTACTGACCAATTCATGAGCTTCACTGCTTTAGTTCTGTTGTATGAGAGTCAAATACATGGCAGAAAGTGTGACAGTCTATCGGGCAGGTTTAAATGAACAGTGTGAGGGTGTTTGAACTGCAGCAAACGACTTACTGAGAGCGAGAACACAGCGGTCATACACTGTTAAAAGGACACCATGATAAAAGACCTTTGAGTTAGGCTGTAAACCTTTCCCGACTCGTACATACAATAATAATTATTTTTTTAAGATTCCGATTTTAACAGGTTACATAAAACAGTGGCTATTTTACCTTTTTTTTGTTTTGTTTTGTTTTTTAATCGTACCTGCTCTGTAGCATTTATTTTACGTCCGGGTCACTTTTAGCAGAATTTGTTTTCAAAATAAAAGTCTCTCTTTTTTTTTTTTCTTAAACAAATAAGTAAATATGCATATTGTTGTATAATGCTCACACCCCCACCAACAGATTGTTGAAGATATAGTATACACAAATATGACATATTGGTTTAAACTATTGACATTATAAGGGGCTGACAATTTTCTCCATACAAAATTATATTACACTCAATTAACGTTGTGGATTTTTTTGTTTTTACTTTTTTTAAAAAACTTTTTTTTTTTTTTTTTTTTTTTTGTCTTTAGGAGTTTAATAATCAAAATAAAACATGCTCTCTCTCTCTCTCTCTCTCTCTCTCTCTCTCTCTCTCTATATATATATATATATATATATATATATATATATATATATATATATATATATATATATATATATAGCTATATATATAGCTATATATGTATTTACTAGTATATAAAGTAAAAGCTCAAACAGGGTTTGCATTCTCCTAAAATAGTCAATATAATAATCGAAACTGCAGCTACACTGCTTCATCAACTAAAGATGACATTATAAATAAATAATGTTTATTGTTCATTTATTAATGAGATTATATAAATAATAATAATAACAATAATAATAGTAGTAGTAGTAGTAGTAGTAGTAGGCAAGGGAGCCATCCGGCCTGCAGTTGACCATGCAACCACCAACCAGCCCAAATCCAAACCCAGTGAGAGAGGTAATCCGAAACCTCCATCTTTGCCCCTATTATATGAACCACGTCGAATTTGGGTGGCTGAAGTGCCAGATACCAATGAGGGATCCACTTTCTTATCAATTTGGGGATGCACCTGCCCATGGCCCAAGTGGGAACCCAGATGCTGTACTTTCACCCATCCAATTACACACTTCTCTGGATTTGCTGTGAGTCCCGCCCATCTCAAGGATCTCACAACAGCTCTCAGATGTTTCTGCTTCCAGTCATTAATGTAAACGATAACGATATCTGAATAATCAGTGGCATATGCTTGGTGTAGGTGGAGTATTCTGTCTACGAGACAATAAAATATTGCTGAGATTCCAAACAAACCAAACAGAAGGTTTACAAATTGGTGGAACCCAAACAGAGTGGAAAAAGCGGTTTTTAATGGGATATTGGAGTCAAGGGAATCAGTCAATATCTCTTGGTTAAATCCAGTGACATATAAAAATGAGCCACGTCTAACCTATTAAACAATTCATCAATACTTGCAATTGCAATTGCCATCAAAAATGGACCAACTTGTTGACCTTGGATACCAAGACCTCTGGGCTGCTCCAATCACTGGAGGACTCCTTGATTATTCCCATGTCGAGCATTTGAGACTTGACTTCATTGCAAAACACATTTTTTTGTTTGGGTAAGTTGTAGGGATGGCTGCATTCCACCACACCTGGAGGAGTCTTGGTGTGGTGCTCTATGAGGTCCATGCGACTGAGTACACATTGGAGAAAATCCCTTGTACCCTGGCAACTTGTGCTCTCTTGGACAGTGAGAGTTGTTTTCCACAAGAGACTGGGGTGAATTGGGCTTCAATTTATTGTGATTTACTGTGCCTCGAGTCCCAGCTCCTTCCTCTTGGTTTCACTGTCATAAAAGCCACAGGAAGATTGAGGTGGTATATTTGATGTCCCTTGCTCTATTTGTTCACCTGACCACATAGTCGACTTCACTGACTCAGCGTGTGACCTCAAAGGGTCCTTGCCACTTTGTGAGTAATTTAGAACTTGATGTGGGTAGTAAAACGAGTACCTTATCTTCTCATGCCAATTCCTGTACTGCACCTGAGTACCCCTGTCGGGTTTGGAGTTATGCTCTCAGGTCCAGAACATACTGAGTTTCGTTTTTGCTGTTAGAAGGTCCCTCCTCCCAATTTTCCCTAATGCCATCTAAGACGTCGTGATGCTTATACATATATAATAATTTGAACGGGGAGAACGCCGTGGAGGCTTGTGGGATCTCATACTGCAAACAACAGGGAGTTCGAGCCACGTATCCCACTTCCGAGCCTCATCATGAATGTACTCATGAATCATATTTTTAAGGGTCTGATTAAACCGTTCACCAGCCCATCCGTTTGCTGCTGGTAAACACTTGTGTGATTCGATTTAATCTCTAGTAATTCGTACAGTTTGCTAAGTGACATAAATGTAGTGATCTGGTTAGTCCTCTTTCAGGATTTGAACTCAGAGCTATGGTATCGCATTACGTAGTCCATTGAAACTAACTTAAATCGAATCTTATCTTGTGCAATCGAATTAAATCTTGTGCAATCCGTTCCAATGGTCCGATGAGGCCCATGCCAATTCTTTTGAAGGGAACCTTGATTAATGGAAGAGGGCACAATGGAGCTTTTGCGGTGGCTGGCAAATTCAGCAGCTGACAACTGTTATGCGCCGCACATGACCTGCGATCATCGCCGCAAATGCCCGGCCATGGGATTATGATGAGCCGTATGGAACTGGATTTTCTCCCCCAACTGTTAAGGTTGTATGGCTTTGAAACAGAAGAATATAATCTTCACAGTGCTGCCTGATGTGTTCAGGTAGGAGTTTGCCCTGTTCAGTAGATAGATAACCACATCATCCACACCAATGCCAAACTGTAGTCGGCAGCTTTCACCAGTGGTTGATCAGACTTTTGGGGTCTTCATTATGTGTGATGTTAAGGCCACCATTTGAAAGTCACCATGGTCACATCTGGCTTGCTCATTAGGTATCTAGATAAATCTGGTTTTCTGTAAAGCTAGTTTGTGACAATGTCTATTGTTAAAATGCTATACTAATTAAATTTAATTTAACTGAAATTTGAATTGAAGTATAGGATCTGATGGCAAACTGTGCAAAAGCAACAAGTGGGCTTTACCAGTAAAGGTATATTTCTACAGTGACTTATGTGGACCCGATAAAATGGTCAGAGTGCATATACAGGGCAGGTGTTCCTAATAAACGGCAACTGAGTCTATATGTAAACATCATATGTATGGTATGCACAAGGGATTTTCCCAATTAACCTCTGTTATGTAATCCACCCAGTATGCTTTTACCCGCATGCAAGAAGTGCAGAAACCTTATATTTAATTCATTGTGAATAAGCCATGAAATGAGCCATGAAATTTAAAAACAACACTTGAACGTCTGACAGCAAATGACTGAGGTCAGAAAGAAAAATTGGGGTATGTCCTTGGTTTTTTTTTTTGCTTCTGTTTTTTTTCTATACAGTTGCTTCTTATTTTCCTCTCGCCATTTGCCCCTCCACCTTTATCTGTGTCTGCCTCATCTATCTCTCACGCTTTGTGGTTTTTTTCTCTCTCTCAGTGACATGGTCTCTTTTCTCCATAACTACCCAACCCCCCTACACACACACACACACACACACACACACACACACACACACACACACACACACACACACACACACACACACACACACACACACCATTTAACAAATGTACAGATCAGTGGCCAGTTGCCATGGCAGTGGAACAACCCAGTCATTTGGATGCCTGGTGCTTCTCAATAAATGAAAGCTCCCTGCTGAACCAGGCTATCGGAAGCTACATAAGAGCTGATCCAAGAGGATTTGATGATGAGGGTGTTCATAACCATGATGGACCTTTGGAGAGCTGATCAACTTTATTTAAAGAGTACTATTCAAATAGGCTAATTATAATAAAATAATTTTAAATTAGTGTTTTAAATTAATCAATAATTAACATTTCTGACATTGGAAAATGAAAAGCACTATTTGAAATATTATTATAATGAACAAAATTTAAGATTAAAGTAAAGTCTGTTCACGACAGTAAAATAACCACTTACCCAACTAAAAACAGAACATGTTTGCCTGTAAAAACACAAGAAAATGAATCTGAGGAGAAGCCATCTTAGTTAGGTTTCTATCACAATGAATACATGTCAAAGCATGGCCACTGGTTGGACACAACCTTTGTTTTCTATCACTACAAAATTGACAGACACTGAACAAACATTGCACTATAGGGCATAGTTGTAATAAATAGGGCATAGTTAAAGAATTATTTAGATGCAGTGTAAAAAAATATTCAAATTCCTCTGAACACAGACTTAATTATGTGACAGAGCCAGTAGGAAAATAAAACACTGGCAGGGCAGAAATCTGCTATTGTCTGGGATGGACTATATGTCTTCCTTTTAATGTTATTTAAGTAGGGAAGGTCCAATTAGAGTTTATTACAAAAACCTGTGGAAAGTAGAAACCTTCTAGAGACCTTGACATGATTTAAAAATTGTGAACTCATTGTAGTTCAGTTTTATTTATATAGTGCTTTAATGATCAACATTGTTACAAAGTAGCTTTACAGAAGTGGGTGGATTTAGCTTTCTAATGAACAAGTCAGAGGTGACAGTGGCATGGAAAATTTCCCTGGGACAACACAAAGAATCAAAACAGAACCCATCCTCTTCTGGTTGACACCGAATTATAAATTGTTACTATTCCACAATTATATACTATAAAGTCAGACAGAACTGAGCTAGGTTAAAAGAATGTTCAGCATGAACATCAGACTCTTTTTGATTACAGTTTTTAGGTACAAGTTTTTTGTATCCAAGTAAACTTTTCCATTGAAGAATGCATTAGACTTTGGCATAAACTCTTTTTAGTAAATGTACTTTTTAAGATGTCCATGTGAGACCATCCAAAGCAGCAGAGAGTGAGTTAAAAGTGTATGAAAACCCAAGCAGAAGTAAAGCATCAGGATGAATGAGGCAGGTTTGAAGGTCAAAGGGAATCAGCATCAGACCGCAGGAGTAACATATAAAGTTTGGACCAGAAGGGTGTGTCCATGATAGTGAGCGAATCCTGTTATGTTCTGAGTAGACAGATATGCTGCTTTCAGAGATTGTTGTGGAATATCAAAATGAATATTAATATCTCCAACAATTGTATTTTTAATTTTTTTGCCAAAAAGTTTATGTTTGAGAGGAAGTTTGCTAATTCCTTCGGAACTTCAGAAATTCCTGGTGGCCTGTAAATACTAATTAGTTGAATTGTATCTCAGAGTTTCCTTTAGCTGGTAAATACCGGTTTTTGACCGTTATAAATTCTAAAAAGTCTGTCAGACTGCCGGTAAAAATATTAACACGAAGCAGACATACGTTAGACGGGGTACATTCATAATTGCACACCAAAATGTGGTCTTGGTGGGCACACAGTGGCGTAGTGGTTAGCACGTTCGCCTCACACCTCCTGTGTGTGCGGAGTTTGCATGTTCTCCCCGTGTTGCAGGGGTTTCCTCTGTGTAGTCTGGTTTCCTCCCCCAGTCCAAAGACATGCGTGGTAGGCTGATTGGTGTGTCCATAGTGTGTGATTGTGCCCTGTGATGGATTGGCACCCTGTCCAGGGTGTACCCCGCCTTGTGCCCGATGCTCCCTGGGATAGGCTCCAGGTTCCCCGTGACCCTGAAAAGGATAAAGCGGTATAGAAGATGGATGGATGTGGTCTTGGTCTGCACAAATTTTTTCCATGTGCTTCTCCTATAATGTGTATTCTGATTTGCTCGCATTATTCAAATAACTCAACCGCGTACACACGCCTTTGTGCTGGTCTACTGTCTGTCTGTCTGTCTGTCTGTCTCTCTCTGTATGTATGCCTATGCCTGGTTTCTTGAGGCAGACAATGGATGGTTCATGCTGCAGCACCCTTGAAAGAAAAAGTATATTTCTCACAATTATTTATATTATAGAGTTC
The DNA here is from genome assembly GCF_001660625.3 of Ictalurus punctatus. NCBI lineage: Eukaryota > Metazoa > Chordata > Actinopteri > Siluriformes > Ictaluridae > Ictalurus > Ictalurus punctatus. The sequence continues at coordinate 3,202,140 of NC_030425.2, forward strand.
TATATATGTTATTCCCCCAAAAACACCTGAATAGTCTTTCTAACATTCCCAAACGGCAGGCGATTGATGTACCGGGCTGGGGTGACGCTGAGGGCAACAGAAAATATAAGCTATGCAGTTATGTTGTTTTGGGGGCTTTTCGCATTTTTTTAGCAAAAAAAAAACATAAAATCACTCCCTCATTTGGGCACCCTCTATGGATGGACGGCGCCCCAGCATTTGTCTATTCACTGGCCAGCCCTGGCCCCATGCAATGGTGGCCCGGTACTGCACAACACAAGAAAATATAAAAAGCAAACATAAGTTAACAACATGACAGAATAAAGACACAACACAACGGAAATGTTCCTGACCACGAGGAGGAAGCGGAGCCCTCATTTGGAGCGGCCCTCATTTGGAGCGGCATATAAATTGACTAGAGATGCGGGCCGTATATCGAGCACTGAAATTCTTTCTTCCACAATTAAGAGGTCACCATGTGTTAGGTGATTATGTTCATGCCCCCTGTTCAGGCAGGCGCAACTAATTCTTCTCTGGGCAGAGGGAAAATTCTTGTCAGTGAATTCAATGAACATTCTGGGTAACCAGAATGTGGGGACAGACATCCTGTTGAGGCAGGGGCTGAGGCCCGGGGGTTGGAGGCTCCATCCACAAGTGGTGGAGTCCATATGACGGAGGTTTGGCCAAGCAGAAGTGAATATGTTCATCTCCGAGGAGACAACACACTGCCTACTGTGGTTCGCCCTCACTCCTCCTGCACTCCTCCCAAGTAGGGACTTTTTGTCTCGTGGTGTGAGGAACATCAGCTAGACCCAGTGAACTGCGTAATAGCTACAGTCCTGGAGTTCTTACCAGGACATTTCTCAGCAGGGTTGGCTCCTTCTACAATCAAGCATAGGCAATATATATATAAGGTTGGAAGCAGGAAAAATGGGCAAGCATAATGGTAGGTCTTGTGGGGTGTTTTCCACTATGCAGTTGTAAGTACCTACCAAAAGTGGTCCAAGGAAGGACAACCAGTGAACCGGCAACAGGCTTACTGATGTGCATGGGAACGAAGATAAGCCCATCTGGTCCTATACCACAGACGAGCTTTTGTAGCAAAAATAAAATAAAAAGTTAATGCTGCAGGATTTAAACGATCTGCTGATAACATCTTGGCAGTGTTTCTCACAGAACTTTGTGAGACTGTCGTAGGTGGACCTCTGACGCGGATCCAAGGACATGTGCTCCCATAAGAAATTTTGTACATTTTAAAGTTAAATGCATCAATCTGGTGCACTTTGAGAGCAAAATTAAGAGGCTAGCTCTATGGAGAACCTTGTGTTCTAATAGTAATTTAATCATACACACATTGGTTGTATAGATACGAATGGTGATGACACAGGAAAAAAGTTACACCCACAAACAAGGTAAACAAGGCAGTGTTTAACATGGTTCACAAATGGTCAAGAGACAAAATTGACTAGAGCATACATTTGAGCCATCAAAGAAATTAAGCAAAAGTGGTTACCTATGTTGAACTGGTTTATTTTTTAGAAAAAAATATACTGGATGAGGAGAGGGTATTTTGGTTTAGTGGTTAACATGTTTGCCTCACATTCCTGCCACCGCCGTGTGTGTGCAGAGCTTGCATGTTCTCCCTGTGCCTTGGGGGCTTCCTCTGGGCACTCTGGTTTCCTCCCCCAGTTTAAAAGATCATGTGCTGTAGGCTGATTGGCAACTCTAAATTGTCTGCAGTGTATGAATGGGTGTGTAAATGTGTGTGTGATTGTGGTTTGGCACCCTGTCCAGGGTGTCCCCCACCTCATGCTCTGAGTCCCATGAGATAGGCTCCAGGCTCCCAGAGACCCCATGTAGGATAAGTGGTATAGAAAATGGATGGATGAGGAGGACATGGTATTAATCAGCTCTCCCTGTATCCCTGTTGGCAAACTTTGCATCCTGAATATGGACATTTAATTTTCCTGGGCTTTAAGAAAATCAATGCTAATGCCCGTTTGTATTTGAATTACTCTGGGCTTGGCCCATTAATGGAGGCCCTCAGGTAGGCAGCTAGGTGCGGTCCTTTATCCTGTTACAAAGGTCTGATTTGACCTGAAAATGGCACACTGTTTGTACTCTTCTTTTAGTTAAGAAGAATATGCAATTTTCTTGAGCAGAAATATATTATTTGTAGCTTTATATATTAGGCTAAATGCTACACCTGTTTAGAATATATAGGATATTGTCGTAATTGTGGATTTACTGGCTTCATATTTCATCTGTACAAAAGTTTCTATCTGTTAGTTATGTACGGAGACAGAACACGGAGGTTTGCACAGGATATTCGACATATGGAAGGTGGGAGTTATGAACACGCAATATGATTGATGGATCAGTAACGAATCATCTGTCTGAGTCATCGATTCTGGTATCTAGACAGAGGGAGAGCATTTAAAGACACTTCATGCTCATCAGATCACATAATTTAGTCGAAAATCTATAGAAACGAGAATTGTCTCATCATGAAATGTGGGAATCAATCAATATTTCTCCAATTGTGCACACTTTTAGACTAAAAGCCCTAATGGACGATGTTTGTGTTCTGACCACAAAAAAAACGGAATCACTTACCACTGAATATGTATGTGTCTCGTTATTTCATTCAAAGCATCGATAACTACCAGTTTGATTTTGCATGTTTGATGTGTATTCCTGACAGAAATTAAGAAATTACTGTTACTGTAACTGTTCTATCATTAACAGTGGTCATGTATTGATGCTAGAGTCTTAAATCCTTCTAATGATTTACACTTTGTCAAAATTAAATAAGATTGTTATGGCAATAATATGCAGTGAATGTGAACAGGAGCAATCAACAACAGTTAAGAGGTTAACGTTACTTACCTCGAATGATGTTGTGTCCGCAAAATGCATTGGTGTCTTGGATGCAGCCAGGTGGTTCCAGTGTGTGTGTGAGCATAGGTGTGTACACCAGGGGGGAGGGGAGGGAAGTGGTCTGACTGACTTGGAGTGGGAGATGCATTGTCGAAGCATTTTCTTATTTTATGTTATTATGAAAAGTGTAAAAAAATATTTTCGATTCATTAATGAAACTATGGCAGGACAAATCAGACAATCAGTCTAGGTAATTAATGGGAAACACTGGTCTTGGTGCCAGATACCACAACACACCTTCAGAGGTCTTGTGCGGTCTATGCCTCAGTGAGTCAGAGCTGTTTTGGCGGGACAAGGGAGACCTACACAATATTAGGCATGAGGTTTTAATGTTGTGGCTGATCAGTGCATAAACACATTAAAGTATCCCTGATAATTTTACTTTATGTGAATCATTTTACATAAGGCATGTAATATTGCTTCAGCAACCATAACAAACCCATTAAAAACGCATTTAAGAGACCAATAAGAAGGAAAACCATTTAATAAATAATTTTGTTCAGTCCTCAGGATGGATAATCATATGCAAAGCTCTTAAAAAGAACTATCTTTGTCTCTTGTCTATTGGAACACCTGTACACCAGCACATTCATTCAATTATCTAATCAGCCAATCATGTGGCAGCAGCACAATGTATATATATATATATATATATATATATATATATATATATATATATATATATATATATATATATATATATATATATATAATAAAGTCATCAAAACTCAATGCAATAACACAATGTAATTCACTATGTGAATTATCCATCCATCCATCTTCTATACCACTTATCCTTTCTTCAGGGTCATGGGGAACCTGGAGTCTATCCCAGGGAGCATCGGGCACAAGGCGGGGTACACCCTGGACAGGGTGCCAATCCATCGCAGGGCACAATCACATTCATACAATACGGACACTTTGGACATGCCAATCAGCCTACCATGCATGTCTTTGGACTGGGGAAGGAAACCGGAGTACCCAGAGGAAACCCCCGCAGCACGGGGAGAACATGCAAACTCTGCACACACAGGGCCACGGTGGGAATCTAATCCCTGACCCTGGAGGTGTGAGGCGAACGTGCTAACCACTAACCCACCGTGCACCTTATGGGAATTATGTTGTGATTAAAAAAAAAAAAAATCAAAAATAAACCAAAATGATTTAGTATTTTAGCATCTTCAAAGTAGACCCCTTTTTGACTACAATTTCCAGAAATGTATTCTTGGTATTTTCTCAACCAGTTTCTTGAGGAATCCCCCGAGATGATTTTTAAACAGTATTAAAGGAGTACCCACCTACACTGGACACTTATTGGCTGATTTTTGGAATATTTTTCTCCAAGTCATGCTAAATATTTTTTGGAAATAAAATTTTTTGTTTTCTAATGAAAGAAATGAATACGTTGGCACAAATATATTTTTTGTCTACAACACAGATTTCAAACATTTGATCATACACCTTCAGATCAAAAGATTTTTAAGAATAGTTAAGTGCCTCCAAACTCCAAACTGGTAGTGAATATATATATATATATATATATATATATATATATATATATATATATATATATATATATATATATATATCCCAATATATCTCATATATCTCCCAGTACTCCCAGTGAGTACACCCCTCACATTTTTGTAAATATTTGATGATATCTTTTCATGTGACAACACTGAACTGAAGATATGACACTTTGCTACAGTGTAATGTAGTGAGTGTACAGCTTGTGTAACAGTGTAAATTTGCTGTCCCCTCAAAATAACTCAACACACAGCCATTAATGTCTAAACCGCTGGCAACAAAAGTGAGTACACTCCTAAGTGAAAATGTCCAAATTGGACCCAATTAGCCACTTTCCCTCCCTGGTGTCAAGTGACTTATTAGTGTTACAAGGTCTCAGGTGTGAATGGGGAGCAGGTGTGTTAAATTTGGTGTCATCACTCTCACACTCCCTTATACTGGTCACTGGAAGTTCAATATGGCATCTCATGGCAAAGAACTCTCTGAGGATCTGAAAAAAAGAATTGTTGCTCTACATAAAGATGGCCTAGGCTATAAGAAGATTGCCAAGACCCTGACACTGAGCTGCAGCATGGTGGCCAAGACCATACAGCGGTTTAACAGGACAGGTTCCACTCAGAACAGGCCTCGCCATGGTCGACCAAAGAAGTCGAGTGCACGTGCTCAGCGTCATATCCAGAGGTTGTCTTTGGGAAATAGATGTATGAGTGCTGCCAGCATTGCTGCAGAGGTTGAAGGGGTGGGGGGTCAGCCTGTCAGTGCTCAGACCACACGCCGCACACTACATCAAATTGGTCTGCATGGCTGTCGTCCCAGAAGGAAGCCTCTTCTAAAGATGATGCACAAGAAAGCCCACAAACAGTTTGCTGAAGACAAGCAGACTAAGGACATGGATTACTGGAACCATGTCCTGTGGTCTGATGAGACCAAGATAAACTTATTTGGTTCAGATGGTGTCAAGCGTGTGTGGCGGCAACCAGGTGAGGAGTACAAAGACAAGTGTGTCTTGCCTACAGTCAAGCATGGTGGTGGGAGTGTCATGGTCTGGGGCTGCATGAGTGCTGCCAGCACTGGGGAGCTACAGTTCATTGAGGGAACCATGAATGCCAACATGTACTGTGACATACTGAAGCAGAGCATGATGAGTATGCAGTATTCCAGCATGATAACGACCCCAAACACACCTCCAAGATGACCACTGCCTTGCTAAAGAAGATGAGGGTGAAGGTGATGGACTGGCCAAGCATGTCTCCAGACCTAAACCCTATTGAACATCTGTGGGGCATGCTCAAACAGAAGGTGGAGGAGCACAAGGTCTCTAACATCCACCAGCTCTGTGATGTCGTCATGGAGGAGTGGAAGAGGACTCCAGTCAACTCCATGCCCAAGAGGGTTAAGTCAGTGCTGGAAAATAATGGTGGCCACATAAAATATTGACACTTTGGGCCCAATTTGAACATTTTCACTTAGGGGTGTACTCACTTTTGTTGCCAGCGGTTTAGACATTAATGGCTGTGTGTTGAGTTATTTTGAGGGGACAGCAAATTTACACTCTTACACAAGCTGTACACTCACTACTTTACATTGTAGCAAAGTGTCATTTCTTCAGTGTTGTCACATGAAACGATATAATCAAACATCTACAAAAATGTGAGGGGTGTACTCACTTTTGTGAGATACTGTACATAGTGCATTTATATAGTGTATTATAGTATATATATATATATATATATATATATATATATATATATATATATATATATATATATATATATATATATATGTGTGTGTGTGTGTGTGTGTGTGTGTGTGTGTGTGTGTGTGTGGTGTGTGTGTGTGTGTACACATACACAGTGCTGTGTTTTTTTCAGTATCCTGATTCTTCTGTTTTTATATATATCTCATACTAAATTGTTTTTGTATTTTGTTGTTGAAATTTAAACAAAATCTAAGATAAAACAAAGGCAACCTGAGTAAACACAAAATACAGTTTTTAAATGATAATGTTATTTATTGAAGCAAAAAAGTTATCCAATACCAGCTGGGCCTGTGTGAAAATGTATTTGCCCCCATAGTTACTAATTCCCCAGATCTATGAAACTGCATTCATAATGGGGTTCAGCTGGACTAGACGCAACCAGGCCTGATTACTGCAAACACTGTTCACTCAAATCATCACTTAAATAGAACTTTTCAACAACATGAAGTTAGTTAAAAGGTCTTACCCACTATGCCAAAGCTGAAAGAAATTCCAGAAATTATGAAAGAAGAAGGTGATTGAAATACATCAGTCTCTGAAGGGTTACAAAGCCTTTTCAAAGGTTCTGGGACTCCAAAGAACCACAGTGAGGGCCATTATCCACAGCCCTCTTGCACCAATAAAGGGAGCTGTTCATGACTCCGCTATCAGAAAGAAACTGGACAAAATTGGCATCCCTGGAAGAGTGGCAAGGTGAAAACCACTGCTAACCCAGTAGAACATTAAGGCTCATCTGAATTTTGCCAAAACACACCTTGATGATCCTCAAACCTTTTAGGAGAACGTTCTGTGGATTGATGAGTCGATGTGGAACTGTTTTGAAGACAGGCGTCCTGTTCCATCTGGCGTAAACCAAACAGAGAATTCCACAAAAAGAAAATCATACCTACGGTCAAGCATGGTGGTGGAAATGTGATGGTGTGGGGATGCTTTGCTGTTTCAGGGCCTGGACAACTCGCAATAATTGAGGGAAAAATAAATTCTGCTCTACCAGAAAATCCTAAACCACTTGAGATGCTGTAGCAGGAGCTTAAACGGGCAGTTCATGCTCAAAAACCCTCCAATGTGGATGAACTAAAGCAGGTCTCCAAAGAAGAGTGGGTCAAAATTCCACCACCGTGCTGTGAAAGACTGCTCTCCAGTTATTGGAAGCATTTGGGTGCACTTGTTGCTGGTAATGGTGGCACAACCAGATTTTAAGTTTAAGGGGGCAATTAGTTTTTCACATGGGTCATAGGTGTTGGCTAACTTTTTTGCTTCAGTAAAAAATAAAAATAAAACCTGCACTGTGTTAACTCTATCTAAAACTCTCTCTCTCACTCTCTCTCTCTCTCTCTCTCTCTCTATATATATATATATATATATATATAGAGAGAGAGAGAGAGAGAGAGAGAAATCTATGACTATAATTTTTTGTTTCAAGTTTTCTTGTTCAATATAGAAATAAATATTAATAAATATTTGGAGAGAAATTGTTGCATTGTAATTTTTTGTGGCACCTGAAAAGGTGATCTCACCTATGATAATTTTGTGCATGCTATATATTTACCTCCCACCCCTTTTTAAAAATAGCTACATAGATTTACAATACATAACATCTATCAAATTTAAAAAATAGTTTTAATTGACTTTACATTATGACAGAAACTGTGCTCTTTCTTATATTAGTGTACTGATTGGTTTCACACATGCTTTAAAATATATTGTTGCACTGAGTCATGCTTGTGGTCATCGCTGAAGCCTTTCCCATTCCATTCTCCTGTGATGTAATTTGCTACTCTTCTCCTTTGCCATGTTGATGCAAGCATTGTGCTTGTTGCTCTGCAAGTGGTTCCAGTACTTGATGAGTTCACTGGGCTGAAATTGGTGGGAAGTGATAAGGTGACTGTATTTGCAGCTTGAGTAGGAAACTCTCCAGTGGTTGAAGAGAAACTCATTTGGTGGTGGCACAGGATCAATATGCAGTTTTGCTAAACAGATCCCAACATAGACGTCCTCGAGATGCAGACGACGTATACTTAATGATGCCTGGTATATCTTGCCTGCCATGTCTCCAGAGAACACATAGCCTGTACCAGAACAGAAGATAGGGTACCTCTCACTGGAATAGAGCTCTGGAGGCATGTACCACTTGCTGTCTTTGTTGCGATTTGGTGCGTAACCTCGCATTAGGTAGCCGGTAAAGTAGTTGTGCTGAGGTGGTAACTCTGGCTTCAGCAGCTTTTGGATTAAATACTCTGTATTGACAAACATGTCGCTATCAGTCTTCATGACATACCTGGTATGAGGACAGTACTCGGCAACCCAGTTCATGCCCATCAGTGTCTTGATGGTAAGATTGTAGTAGGTGTCCATGAAGTCTTGCTGTATGATATCGTGATGCTGGAAGCTTTCTTCTACAATGCTGCTCTGAAGTTGGCCATCAGGACTGCTTTTCCTACCCATGAGAAAGAGACGCACAAAGCCCACGCCCATGAACATGCTCTCGTTTCCCCATGTTTGCCTGATGGCATTCCTGGCCTCCACGTCCTGTGGCTCTACTGCAATGAGCAGAATGAGAAAGGGGCTGCTGTCTTGACATTTGTAGGGCTCATTCAGCAAATACCGGTATGGATTAGGTGCCAGCTGCTCTCCCACACCCATTTCTCTGTGCAAGGTATTGCCATTTGTTTTGTTAGTGCTGAGAGATACTTCCATTCCTGAGATGCTTTGGACTGCAACCTCTGATTGGTGAGAACTAAAGTTCATAGGTGGCTTAGAAGGAACAAGTGACTCCCTCCAGAGGCTTGGCAGTGAGCTTTGGTTGCCCTCAGCATGTTCCTTTACTGGATGTAAGCCATGCATTGTGTAGGCCACAGCATTTTCTCGTAGTCCTGGTTGACTGGGTAGCCAGTCTTTGCAGCTGAGAAAGATGGTGAACAGTAAGGCCAGGAAAAGCAGGCCCATCATGTGCATACGGAAGAGTGACCGCTTGATACTCCATGTCATCTTGATTGAACAGCAGTGTCGCCGTCGCCACTGCATGTTACAGATATGTGCTGCTTTGAAAAGTATGGTGGTGCTATTCAGTGAGGTTAAACATGTGTTATGAGAAGCCTGAGGGTTATCTGACGGTAGACGTTTGGCAGATGGGTATGCTTGGAGCCCAGGCGGAGCTAGAGAACGAATGACATGTTGCCGATGAGGATTTCTGGGACACACTGCTCCAGATCTTTTCAATAACAGCAATGCTTCATCAGACCTCAGTAGAAATTTGCTTTCTCAGACCAGTGCTTGTGCTTTCTAAGAAGAAAAAGAAAGAACCACAAAATCAATAAATATGGACTAATATGGCTTAAACACATCTCATATCACTAATCTCTTTTACACAGCGAAAAGATAAGCCTTCATTGACCGATATTACCCTCAGTCAACTTTTCACAGTAGTCATTTGTTGATATTGATGCTGTTTCCTGCTAATTAATTGTTTAATCTCATATGAAAGATTTTCAGGCAAAACAAGTTTTAAGCAATTGCATTAATTCCAGAAGGCATATGGTTTACATCAGCTTTGGACAGTTGTCACAAGTATTTTGAATTAAAAAGCTGTGACTTGGTTTCCAAGTTGTGCAACAGAAAAGTGCTATTTTGGGGAGATCATGATTTCCAATCGTGACAGTTCCACAGCCATCCATGGCTTTGAAGCAAGAGAACAAAATTGTACATGATATCTGGTTGGGAGGAATGGCATAGACTCTTTCCCTATCAATCACAGCTACACTAGATAATTGTGTCTAATCTGTTTTATCATGTATGTGGAAGATGTGAGGGAAGATTTCTACCGATTGTATTACACTGCCCTGTGATGCAGCATGAGCAGCAGTTCATCAACATGGCTGGCTTCATGTTACTCAGAGGAAGCATGTGTTAACCTTCCCCCCTCCCTGTTTGGTAGATGTCATTAAAGTCGTGCTCATAAATTTACATACCCTTTGCAGAATCTGAAAATGTTGACAATTTTAAAAAATAAGAGTGATCATCATAAAAAAAAAATGCATTTTGTTTTTTATTTAGTACTACCCTGAATAAGCTATTTCACATAACAGATGTATGCATACAGTCTACAAGACACGATAACTGAATTTACAAAAATGAATCAGTTCAGAAGTTTATATATCCTTGCTTCTTAATACTGTGTGTTGTTACCTGGATGATCAATGATGAGACCCTTGTTTGTCCTGCAATTAAACTGCAACACTCTTCTTCAGAAAAATGCTCCAGAGCCTGCACATTATTTGTTTTTCTAGCATCTTCAGCATATTTGACTCCTTTGCAACAGTGGCTAAATGATTTTTAGATCCATCGTTTCACACTGATGACAACTGAGGGAGTCTAACACAACTATTACAGAAGGTGCCAACATTAATGGAATCTCAAGAAGACAACAAGATACATTAAGAGACAGGGGGGTATAAACTTCTGAACAGGATGATTGGTGTAAATTGTTATTATTTTGTTTAGTTCTGTTGTCCTCAGTGTGAAAAGATGGATCTCAAAATCGTATAGCCACTGCAGTTTGAACTGGCAGGTAATGCGTGATGCTACTCGCCTGTGTGTGATTGCCACCAGTTTATTTATATGTGCTTTGTATATTATATTATATAATTCTTGCAGTAATGGCATGGGCACAAGAGTGACAGAGAGCCGACATAGTTCACTCCCTACCATGCACCCACACCGAGGTTTCTGATTGAAGTACAGTTGAATTTTAATTATAATGCAGTCGAGGCCGCTAACTAGTTTTTGGACTGGCTGTTATTTTTTCTTTGGTTGTGCTGAACTTTTAGTTGATCAGAACGTGAGCTGAAAAATACGCGAGAAAAATTAACAAAGTGAGGTCCATAAGGACATGGTTTGCCAAGATTTGTGTGAACGAATTCAAGTGCCCTGCACAGAGCTGTCATGGCCGCCATTCAACCCACTTTTGAAATGAGACGTTTAATAAGGAAACTTGAGTATGATGGTCAAATGTCCACATAATTTTGGCTATATCGGTTCACATTTTAATTTGATCTGGCAAAAAATATTTCCTCAGTGGCCTGCTGGCTCTGTTAAACCTGCAGGTTGAGGAGTTGAGGCATATGATTATTTTTTTTAACATTATGTGACCATTTTTAGTGACATAAATTGATCATCTATGGCTACTGATGTGATTGTTTCAAAATAATGAAAAGATATGTGAAAGTAATATATAGAGAGCTTTTTGCTTGCTTACACTCTGACTATCATGTAGTTTCTTAAAATTCCTGCTAACTGTAGGCTGTAGTAGTTGGTCTGTCAGTTAGCTGAAATTGTGTTATATAGTATATCTCCTTTTTGTCACCTCACATAAAGGCAGGAGATAGCTTAAGTAACATTTGATTATAATTACAAATAAGGCAGAACCACAGGGAAAATAAATACAGTGTATGTCCATGAGCAGTTGAGTCGGGGAAAATTAGGATAAACTTATGAGGTAAAGAAACAGTCTATTTTAATGGTTAGGGCCGGCTTGGGGTGATCTAGCAGGCCTCCTTACAAGAGATTAATGTGTCTACCTATTAAAGCTTCAATAGGGGATCACTCAAGACATGGGCTGGGATGACTTTGACATTCAGGTCAGCGAGGCCTGTCAGGTAGGTCTCCCCATTGATGCTTCATGTGATTAGCACATGCAGAGAGGACAGGCAAGAACTGCTTTATAGGCTTGCAGGATAGAGGTAAGGATTATACCATCATATATGTGATTTTCTGGTCAGTGGGGTTTTGGAGCACTGGCCAGTCTCCAGTCTCTGTTCACAGACCTTGGAGAGGATATCATGAGAGAACAGAAAAGAATTTGCCGCACTGCAATCCTCTCCAAAGCTGGGCATGTCACTTGAATGAGGAGGGGTGGCCAGCCCCAAACATTCCCAAGTCAAGCGGTTAGCATATTTAAGTTCTGGGGAGCATCCAGAGAGCTGCTGCATCATCATTCTTTTTCCATCAGAGTCATGCTGATCAGGATCAATCCTCTGGGAGGTAGCAGCTTTTAGCCTATGGCGAATGAACTGGAATCTTTGTGAGGTAGCTGCAGTTTTCTGGTTATGCAATAGACTTCCCAGAACGTTAAAACCAACAACTTTCAATGGAAATTAAACGTCGCTAGATGAAGTCATGCACTAATTAACATAATCATTATCATATTCATCATCGCATCTTATTTGCATTTTGCTTAGTGTCAGCCCTTTACATCTGTTTGCTTATTTCCTACTCTATGTGCTCACATTCTGTATTTTAATACAATCAAGTTCCCAATAAAGTTGTTCTAGTTTACATATTTTTCTGTTTCTGTTGTCAGACAATGGAACGAGTACAAAATAGTGACTGAATTAAGACTATTGAAAAACCAGCAGTCATTTCCAAACCATTTCCAAGCTGCTGCTCTGCACTGCTAAAATCCTGATTTATAACCATGATGTCCTCTGACAAAATCACCATAGACATAAGTTAAAGACAAGGGCTGTGCTGTGATTTTGCAGTATGTAAAATGATCACTCAGAGAGAAAGTTAGAAGTGAATGAATGTGCTCCTCGCGCTGCCACTCACTGAACAGAGTAGCTGCAGAGAGAGGTGTACCTGCTATGGGAAAGCAGGACCTCGCACTCGTTGGGGAGCAGTAGCGACTCTCTTCTATGGAAAGTAGCTAAGGTTTGCCCAAGAAGTTGCTAGATTTGTTACTAGGTGCTTTTCTGAGGGGAAAAAAAGATTGCTAAAGGAGTCTGAAAATTGGATTTTACATACTGGATTTTGTAACACGCATGGGTACACAAAGAGGTTAGCATAATGTTAACTCACTTGGTAGCACACAGGAAGGTAAAAAAAAATTAGGGTAGATGAAGTGCCACTAACCTTTGTGTATTCTGCAGTAGGATGTCTTTTTCGCAAAAATAGTATTAACTGCTGCACACACAACATTACATACCGTACTATCGTATTTATACTACAGTTTAAAAGACACAGTAGCATTGGCAGTATTTTGAAGCTTTAGTATTGCGATACTACCATAGTACCGGTATACTGTGCAACCCTAAAGGAGACCAACAGTTTCCTTTTGAATTCTACTGAAATTCTGCATGCATTTTTTTTAATATAGTTTTATCCACACTGAAATATTCATATAGCCAAATAAATGTTAAATAAATTAAAGTCTACATGAGAATATATTTATACAGTATACAGTATCTCACAAAGGTGAGTACACCCCTCACATTTTTGTAAATATTTGATTATATGACACCTTGCTAAAATGTGAAGTAGTGAGTGTACAGCTTGTGTAACAGTGTAAATTTGCTGTCCTCTCAAAATAACTCAACACACAGCCATTAATGTCTAAACCGCTGGCAACAAAAGTGAGTACACACTTTTGGTCCAAATTGGGCCCAAAGTGTCAATATTTTGTGTGGCATCATTATTTTCCAGCACTGCCTTAACCCTCTTGGGCATGGAGTTCATCAGAGTTTCACAGGTTGTCTCTGGAGTCCTCTTCCACTCCTCCATGATGACATCACGGAGCTGGTGGATGTTAGAGACCTTGTGCTCCTCCACCTTCCGTTTGAGGATGCCCAACAGATGCTTAATAGGGTTTAGTCCATCACCCTCACACTCAGCTTCTTTAGCAAGGCAGTGGTCATCTTGGAGGTGTGTTTCGGGTCATTATCATGCTGGAATACTGCCCTGCGGTAAGGGAGGGGATCATGCTCTGCTTCAGTATGTCACAGTACATGTTGGCGTTCATGGTTCCCTCAATGAACTGTAGCTCCCCAGTGCCGGCAGCACTCATGCAGCCCCAGACCATGACACTCCCACCACCATGCTTGACTGTAGGCAAGACAATTGTCTTTGTACTCCTCAACTGGTTGCCGCCACACACGCTTGACACCATCTGAACCAAATAAGTTTATCTTGGTCTCATTAGACCACAGGACATGGTTCCAGTAATCCATGTCCTTAGTCTGCTTGTCTTCAGCAAACTGTTTGCAGGCTTTCTTGTGCATCATCTTTAGAAGAGGCTTCCTTCTGGGACGACAGCCATGCAGACCAATTTGATGTAGTGTGCGGTGTATGGTCTGAACACTGACCGGCTGACCCCAAACCCCTTCAACCTCTGCAACAATGCTAGCAGTACTCATACGTCTATTTCCAAAACACAACTTCTGGATATGATGCTGAGCACGTGCACTCAACTTTGGTCCACCATGGCGAGGCCTGTTCTGAGTGGAACCTGTCCTGTTAAACCGCTGCATGGTCTTGGCCACCGTGCTGCAGCTCAGTGTCAGGGTCTTGGCAATCTTCTTATAGCCTAGGCCATCTTTATGTAGAGCAACAATTCTTTTTTTTCAGATTCTCAAAGAGTTCTTTGCCATGAGGTGCCTTGTTGAACATCCAGTGACCAGTATGAGGGAGTGTGAGAGTGATGACACCAAATTTAACACACCTGCTCCCCATTCACACCTGAGACCTTGTAACACTAACAAGTCACATGACACCGGGGAGGGAAAATGGCTAATGGCCCAATTTGGACATTTTCACTTAGGGGTGTTCTCACTTTTGTTGCCAGCGGTTTAGACATTAATAGCTGTGTGTTGAGTTATTTTGAGGGGACAGCAGATTTACACTGTTACACAAGCTGTACACTCACTACTTTACTTTGTATTAAAGTGTCATTTCTTCAGTGTTGTCACATGAAAAGTTATAATCAAATATTTACAAAAATGTGAGGGGTGTACTCACTTTTGTGAGATACCGTATATGTAAAATATTATATAAAGATATATACATTTGTAAATAAAAAGATAAATCTTATAGCAATTATAGCAAAAAGTATTTTATATGACAAACTGCATCATGGTATACAACCCTTTTCATCCATATCTGCTTAACCAATGTAAGCAATTCTTTCCGAATGGAGAAAGGATGAGTCTGGCTTCAGAAAAGAGCAAAAGAAACACTCTGATGTTTCTGACTCTTAATTGTAAACCTAGGAGCATCAGGTGAGAAACCCCTGACTGCTTGCTACAAAGAGCTAGCCAAAGAGCTTTTTTCTCAAGAGAAGAAATATGAAAACTCAAGAGCGGGGCTAGGTTGACAAGACGAGGTCAACCCGGTGCAGAGGAAGGACTAGAGTACAGCCTAGCCATTGACACAGCCCTAGGCTGGGCTATTACATACATAGGTAGTGTTAAAAATTGAGGGGATTTTGTTACTGTGGTCTTTACGTTTATTGTTCTTTTTAAATGTTAAATAATACTGATAATATTAAGAAATAATAGAAATATTATTAATAAAAATATTATTATTTAGCATCAAACAAACAAAAATGTCTTGACAAATATAAACCTACAAAAGTCATTAGAAACAATTAAGTGAACTGCATGAACAAAGAAGTATCTATATTGAGGTTTAGGAAAACCCTGTATATTGGATATGGGGCTGTATTGTGCCAAAAAAGAAAAAAAAAAGCTGTTGCCAAAAAAGCTATTGACCAAAATAACTATATCAGGCAGTGTCAATTGGCAGGCTGTGGTCCAGATGCAGACCTGTATTTTTAGTGGACCGAACTAAGTACTTGAAAATACTGTAACAGAGCCAATAAATGTATTTTAAAAAAACAGTTCAGCAAACATGAAGCACTGTGGTTTCTGTCATAGATCCTCTGGTGTTCTTTGATTTTTTACCCTTTCTGGTGTGATTACAGTTATTACATTTACATTTATTGCATATATTTATTGCAGATGCCCTTATCCAAAATAACTTAAATTTTATTTCATTTATATATCTGAGGATTTGAGGGCCTTGCTCAAGGGCCCAACAGTGCTAGGGTTGAACTAATAACTTTCCAATCAATAGCCCAATGACTTAACCACTGAGCTTGATTAGTGAAGTGATTACATGGCTTGTTAAAAAGAAATCTGAAAGCAGCATGTTTAAAAATTAATGCACAGAGAGAGCTATGCATTTATCCTCATTGCTTCAAATTCAAAACCAACATGTCTCATCTTCTTGCAAGTCATGTGGTAACACGGTATGTTAATGCAGGTATTTTCAAAATGCAGATAGCTTTTAGACTGCAAATTCTTTAGGCTACTCAGAATATGGAGACTTTCCACATTTTGAAAATATATGCGTTCTGTACTGCATTATCATGTCAATGTCAGTCAGCAGATGCTGAAAAGGATTTTTATTCAAGACAAAATCACAAATGAGAATGACAATCCAGAACCAAAAACCATGAATAGCAATATAATTCAATTCAGTTTTATTTGCACAGTGTCTTGAATTTCCTCCATTTGTGCACAATCAGTCTGACTGTGGGCTGGTGGAGTCCAAAGTCTTTAGAGATGGTTTTGTAACCTTTGGTTTTGTAAACAGCAGTTATCAGCATTTCTCTGTTCTATCACCAAGATCCATCCTGGCCAGCACCGATCCTAACTATGTCCAGTGCAACCATTTAGGCAAACAACAGAATTGCCTAGAACAGGTGCACTTGAGCAAGGGTGGCAAGATGTACCAAAACCTTTTTAAAATAAACTTTACTCAACAATAACAAAGCTATTCTGCCACCTTGAACTTGGTGGCAGAGTACAAGATTTCACCAAGCGCTCTGTAAATGCACTCTAGAAGCACACCAGATGGCTGAGAAATGTGTTAATCATTGCTCATACCTCCCTTGTCACTTACCTCCTGAGTCTATTGTAGCCTACTGGTACCAATTTGGGTGAGAAAATCTTCACAATAACAAATAAAAATAATGCATCTCCAGCATGTCGAAATGAGTAAAATTTCTGGCTGTATGTACAACAAGAGCAGAATATTGAAGGAGCAACTCTCCAAAATAAGTAAGATAAAACTTTATTGAGCCCACACTGGGGAAATTCCCTCATTACAGCAGCTCAATTATACGAACAACAGATAAGAAAGAATACGCATTAAATAGGAATTGAATAGAAAAAAATGTCTAATATATATATATATATATATATATATATATATATATATATATATATATATATAAAATAGGTATAGAAAAATAAGAATAATAGTAGTAAAAGAAATAATAATGGTAATATGTACACTATGAAAACCTCAATGTATATACAGATGAATAAGAATATGAATATATATAACACCTCATTTATATACAGATAAGTGACAAATGAAATATTGCACAGTCCACAGAAGTATGTGAGCAACAAATAGATATACATAGTGCAGAATTTTATGTATGTGTTGGCTGATGTTGCAAAAAAAAAAAAAAAAAAAAAAAAAAAACCCAGCTAGCTATGCTACATTATGTTTGTATTGATAAGAGACAAACGGAATATTACACAGTTCACAGTAGAGTCTGACTGCTGTAGGGATGAAGGACCTGCGGTAGAGCTCCTACTTACACCTAGGGTGCAGAGGTCTGCTGCTGAAGGAGATGCTCAGGGACCCCAATGTCTTATACAGGGGGTGAGAGGAGTTGCCCATGATTGATCTTATTATTATTCTTTTTCTTCCCCACAGGGAGTCTATGACAGCCCTATGAAACGTAAATAGGAAAATGATGAAATTTGGCACACTCATAGATATAACCATGGGTAGTATCTGCACCAATTACAGGGTCTCTAGAACCAACTGTGTAGCATCACCAATAGTTCAAAAATTCACATTCAAATGGCTAGTGTTGAACACTTTGTCTCAAAGAAAATAAATTTAATTCATCAGATTAGTCTCCTCATGATGATTACAATAAATATCTTACATTAAGACTCCACCCATTACAATAGTCAACATTTTGAAATGTACAGTATCAGTTTTTTCATTACTCCTTGTTCACATTTTGTCTAATTCTTAACAAAATTGGCTCAGATGATCAGTGGACAGAGATGGACAAAAATGACTGAACAAAAATTATGATCCAGTATCTGTTAACATTCTAACCAATGCTTTTTTGTGTGCATTTTTAACTTGGATGCTCTCCTCAACATCAAAGTAAACATGTGTCATCTGTGTAGTGCACTGTGATAAGCACCAATTCTAAAGGTTCTGGGTTTGATTCCTGGTTGGTGCAAGTTAAACACATCTGTAATGTTCTGTCATTTGGATTCCTTTCTTTTGTGGCTCAGCATTGCACTAACCATTCAAACTCTTGGCATGTAAATAAATGCCTCTGTTCTGTTAATTTCCTGTTCAATCTTATTCTCAGCTGTGCTTCTGAATCTATCTTTTATTCATTCATGTACATTCTATTTCTCCTCTTCATGATCTTTGAGCTCCACATTGTGCTTGTTGTGCCTTTAATCACTAATTGTTAATCGCTGCTTTATTTATTAGGATTCCTCTGGAGGAATAATAAATAAATATTGTTATTATTATTATTATTATTATTATTATTATTATTATTATTATTATTATTATTATTATTCTCTTTATCTCCCTAAAGTGCTGAATGGTAAAAAGTTTTGAAATTTGGCACATTGATACTACAGGCCACAAGTAAATGGCCCACATGAGCCCATACGTGGTGCAACAGCAAAGTCTAGTTGATTTTCCCTCTGCCCCATAAGGCTAAAATATCTGAAAATTGGTATATATGCCTTATTTCACATGGGGACCAAAAAAGCTATTGGGACCCATAAAGTCCGCCATGACAGATTTTCCAGTACATAGAAAATTTGTCCAAAACTACAAAAATCTTCACCTCATGAACCATAGTTTCAATTGACTTGAACTGTGGTACAAATGTGTGAGATACATGTCTTTCTATTGGGTGATAAGCAATAAGAAATCAAATAAAAATTGCCCAAACTATTTACCTATTGGTGAATTTACACTGTTGCACTGTTGTTCTTGTGTCCATAAATCAATGGAACATTAACCTATTTACTTGATCTGTGCCACACACAAAGAGGACACTACAGTATGTTACCATGTGTCTTTGATAATATCTGTTATATTATGTTTAACAATATCTTTATCGTCCATTAGATGGCACTGTTTGTCTTGGATTGAGCCAAAGTACTCTTTCAAATTAAGTTTACAATTCAAATTAATGTTTGTTAATAATTAATGTTAATAGCAGCAGAAATAAATTCAAAATAGTGTTAAAGTAGCATTGTATCAGCATGAAGTAATTCTCCACAATCCTCATTGACTCCTGAATTTTCTCTACAATGATCATTTGTGGAAGACTACAAAAATTAACTTAAAATATGGCATTGATCCAAATGCATTGAAATGTTGTATCTGTGGGATACATTTCTCTACCAGGTAAATTTTGAAATGGTCCACAATCTTGAGGAGGATTCCACCATAGCTGCTTGCAGCTATATTTATTATTATTTTGGTGGTTTGCTTTTTTCCCCGTGAAGGGGCACAGACAAAAATAAAAATAAAATGCACCCCAGTCATCTCCCTCTGAGTCCTCTGTGTTCTTTGACTCTGGTCATAAATGGAAAGAGTTTGACTTCACAAGGTTGACCTCCCAAAATACTGTAGGTGCACAAAATGAGCTTAAAATATTAGCTAAAACATTGGCAAGAAGTGTTGCAAAGTTTGGTGAATTTGGTGAGAACAGAGTAATGGGCATGCAAGACCTAGCATTCCATGGTAGCACAGATAGATTGTTGGAGCATAACAATTGCAATTTCCTCAGACAGTAGGCCTTTTTGATAACATTATTGCTGAACAGATTAGGAGAGTAACTTCTAAGGAATCATTTATTCACTATTTGCAAAAAAATTAAATCATAGCAATGTTAGCCTCCCATATTCAATGCCACCAAAAAAACGACGAGACATCAGGAGCTTTTTCCCCATCAGGAGCTTTTTCCCCACCCAAAGCGTAAGTAACCGTGTTAGCTAGCATTAACTAGCAAGCTAACCCTGGCTTCTGTCATCTGCAGGCTAGCAGTCAGGTTGCTAGCTAGAACATAAAATAGGTGCATATAGGAAATTATGTTGAGTTGAATTTTAGTCTAGAAATCCCATGGAAATGTCATCATTTAATGAATTAGTTTGTATGCAGGAAATGCAGCAGCAGGCTGAAGTAGAGCAGGATGAAACAGCTGTGTCTTCAGGGTTTCAGGTGAGGTCCTAATTGTGAATTATATTATGGAATTGTAGGGAGGCATCAGCAATAAAGTGAGTCTTTAGGATGTTCAGCAAATATACAGTATAACCATTGAAAGTTAACATATTGGTCATGAGTTTGTTTTGAAAAAAAAATCTTACATCAAAACAACATAAGATCCTATTCACTCAATATTAACATTTCCCTCAAAAATAAATGGGATCCAGAGTTTAACTATATGTTTATGTATCTTCATCAATGCATAATTTTATTACACATAGGAAACTCAGAAATCATGTAGGCCTAAAGATGCCGTAGGGCAGGTTGAGGGAGAAGCAGCTGGACCTCCAGAGCTTCAGGTGAGGTCTTAAAATGATACTGCGATTAAACCTAGGCCTATATGAAGAGTTCATTTGCAAAAACAGATATCTCCATTCTTATGAATATTTAAAAATCATGTTTTTTATTGCACATCCAGGTAATATCAATCAAACTGCAGTTGGGTTGTTTTAATTAAGTGAAAATAAATGTAATCGAAACAACCCAATTGCAGCTTGATTTGTATTACCTGGAATGCACAGTTTATAAAATGATTTATGAAAATGAAATAAATGGTGGATATCTGTTTTTGCAAATGAACTGTTCATATGGTATTATGGATTAATTGTAAATGACCAATTTATATTTATTGTAAGTACCATAGTCTGCCTGTTTTAATGTTAACTCAGTTGCAAGTTATGCAGGATGTTACACAGGATGCAAAAGAATAATTTGCAAATGTTGATACAGACCAGGTTAAGTTTAGTTTTCTCTTTAGGAGACAGTCAGTGTGAGTGAGGATGATTCTGAAGCAAGTCAGTGTAGCAGTGTCATGGACATGGGGAGTAAGCCATACCAGCCTGATCCAAAATTCATCGAAGTGCAGCTTCCAAACAAGATTTTACGGTTTCAGGTGAACTGGTACAGTCAGTATTCATGGCATCACTACAGTCCAAAAAAATGACCCTGCCTTCTGCACAAAGGGTTTCAATAATTGGAAGAATGCCACAGGTAGCTTTAGTTTCCACCAAGCTGTATGCCATGTACATCAAAACACCCTTGACCAAGTAGATCTTAAAGATATTTACCAACAGTTTGTATCTGTCAGTGACCGACATAGGCATCTGTTTGGATTGTTTAAATAGACACCAAGGACAATCATGAAGAATGTTGATGTTGGATGCAAAACATTTTTTTTTTCTCTTTTCCTTCAACAAGTAATTTCATAGTTTACTATCTTTTATCTATTTGTCTTTGATCTGTTGCTTTGTATAATTTGTATTTAAATGTAAATACAGATCTTAATGTAAATATAGATTTTATATTTTAATAAACCAATTGATTGCTTGGGGTTTGTCCCTACCAATATTGAGACCAAACCTACGCCACTGATTAAATGACGTGTGCATAGACATTTAAGTTTCGCAACAATGTCTCAATGTTCAGTGTCCCAACTCACACAAGACAAATAAGCTTCAAAAACAAGCCCAAAACAAGCCCAATATTATATCCTGTTACGGCTTCAACGTAAACAGACTCAATAAATGAGCCTGCAACATATTAAACAGAAACCAATTGCAGTTTTAAAAGCAAAAAAATATATATATTTATTTAATAAAAAATCATCAAACGGCAACAAAATTTATATGGAGGACAGGCACTATCCACTCATCTCTGATTATCTGCGAGCAGAATATGATTGGAGAGATATAAAAGGAAATTACATTACAACCATAACTACTCTTAGTATATGAGTATGTTAAGCTTGTTTGTTTGTTTTTTGTTATAACCTGTAATAATTTGGGAGGGCAAAATACCCTACAGCACTGATATTATTCTGAGGCTGTGAGCAGACAGTCAGTGCATTGGGGAAAATAGCAACCATAAATGTAAAAAAAAAAAAAAATGAAGTCACTTATCAGATTTTCCTAACAAGCAGCATATTTTTTAAAATAAGAACAAAAAACCGCAACCGCAAATAAAAATCTCAAATCTTGAATATAGGGGCCATTTACATTCAAATTAGGCTATGATAGAAGTTACTTTCAGCTGGTACAGCTGGCTTCTGTTTATTGCTCCTGGGGATTTGTCCTAGTTTGTTTATTTCACTGTGTATTAGTAGGTGTGTGTGTGAATAAATTTAAATTAAATTTAATCTTAAAGGTTAACTTTGGGAATTTTAAACCCTCTCTCTTTGAAACCACCTACGTCTACCTAATTCTACTACAATTTGGGAACATTCTTATAACACATGAATCATTTAGTGAACCCTTTATGCTAGCTTATATTAGCCTAGAGCATGTCCCATCGCTATGCTGGCATCAAACTTAATCAGCTAGAGCAATGTCACTTAATAATTAAAATGATTTTGTGAAAACACATAGGCCTTCTTTGAACTTTCAGTTGAACTGTCAAAAGTTCTAATAGCTTATTACTTGATAATCAATTCATTCTTAAAGTCATTTTCAGTAACCAGTGATCAGGTCACAGTGGATGTACACTCACTGAGTACTTTATTAGGAACACTATACTAATACTGGCTAGGGCCTCCCTTTGCTATCAAAACAGCATCAGTTTTTTGCAGCATGGATTCCACAAGATGTTGGAAACATTCCTTTTGAAATTCTGGTCCATGTTGACATGATTGCATAATTTCAGGTGCACTTCCATGCTGTGAATCCCCAGTTCTACCACATCCCAAAGGTGTTCTATTGGCTTCAGAGCCTGTAACTGGGACGGATACTGAAAAAAAAAACTGAATTCATTATCATTTTCATGAAACCGGTTTGAGATTACTGTTACTTTGTGACATGGTGCATTATCCTGCAGGAAGAAGCCATTAGAAGATGAGTAAATTGTGGTCATGAAGGGATGCACATGGGGCATTCAAGGATGACTGATTGGTATTAACAGGCCCAAAGTATACCAAAAAAACATTGCCTACAACATCACACTGCCTCCATCAGCCTGGACTGTTGACATAAGACAGCTTCTGTCCATGGATTCATGCTGTTTGTGCCAAATTCTGACCCTACCATCTGTGAGCCTCAGCAGAAATCGAGATTCGTCAGACCAGGCTATGTTTTTCCTGTCTTCAGCTGTCCAGTTTTGGTCAGCCTGTGCCAACTGTAACCTCAGAGTTCTGTTTTTAGCTGACAGAAGTGGAATCTGACATGGTCTTCTTCTGTTGTAGCTCATCCACCTCAAGGTTTGATGTGTTGTTCATTCTGACATGCTTTTCTGCTTACCACAAGTGTACAAAGTGGTTATCTGAGTTACTGTAGCCTTTCTGTCAGCTCGAACCAGTCTGGCCATTCTCATTCTCCCCTCCAATTAACAAGGCATTTCTATCCACAGAACAGCTATTCAGTGTATGTCTTTTCTTTATTTCACCATTCTGAAAAAAAAAAAAAAAACTCTAGAGGCTGTTGTGCACGAAAATCCCAGGAGATCAGCAGTTATTGAAATACTCAAACCAGCCCGTCTGCCACCAACAATTATGCCACGCGCAAAATCGCTGAAATTACTTTTTACCCCATTCTATTGGTTGACGTGAACATTGCTCGACGCTGCTGGCCTGTATCTGCATGATTTTATGCACTGCACCGCTGCCACACGGTGGGTGATTAGAGACACCGAGATTCATGGTCCATGTGCAGTTTTATGTTATTAGTAAACACAAACTTAACAATAAGTAACCCCAATACAACAACAACAACAGCATCAACAATAACAACAACAACAACAACAACAATCATCATCATCATCATCATCATCATCATCATCATCATCATCATCGTCCTCGTCATCATAACTTAAGAAACTCTTTTTTCAGGCTTTTTTGTTTTTATAACTTTTCCTTTACAGCGCTTCCCATAGCATATTCTGCCATATAATCTGTGATAATAGTTAGGAAAACCATTGCATTACTTTACATTACACATGTGAGTTGACCACTGAATTGATCTTTGAGCTCTTATAACTCTATATAGCTCTCATAGTGTGTATTAATGCTCAATGCTTCAATAGGGGAAGTGGAAATTTGGGATTCCTTTTTTCCCTAACCAATCCAAACAAACTTCAGCTAGGAATGATGCTCCTTGTGATTGGCTAACCCAGATGAAACAATGTTCATACAAAAATATAATAATAATAATAATAATAATAATAATAATAATAATAATAATAATAATAATAATAATTATTATTATTATTATTATTATTATTATTATTATTATTTTATTAATGTTATTTTCTTCATCATCATGGTTTTTTAAATAATTTGAAATGGCATTTTTGCAGGCGGTGTAACCTGTTTTGTTGTTGTTATATGTACGACATACTGTACAATACATCATGTCACAATTGTTACATTGTTATATTTAATGAATAATATTGTTGCCCCAGTTGTGAATGTAATATGATGTATGACTGTGGCATTTTTTATGTATTCATATAGTCGTTTTTCTGTCATTCCTCTTTTTTAATTGCCAGATGTAATAGTTGAGGGAACATGATGAATAAAGATGAATGCTCATTATAAGCCAAGCCAGCAGATAACTGATCTGATTCTTTTTTCCTTTACATTATGGGCTTCTAGAAGGAAAGCAGCGAGCATTGGGTGGTGGCCAGTGTTTTGTATCAATCCTTTGAGGAATAGCGGAGGAGATTTCACAATCCAGTGCTCAAACGATTACCTGATCTGGAATCCTTAATCTCATGTAGCACATTATCTGCTAGAACTGAAATGCAAGTGATCACATGGTTCCTTTTTTTTTGTGGTGAATCACTGAGATTATACATTGATGTTTACACAGGGTTATTCTCTTAAGCTCCAACCAAAAGCTAAGGCTAAGAATTGCTCTAGATATACAATACAGTGCTACAGATCTACGTTTAATGTGTTATGTTAATATATGTTAACTGCTAGGTGTTTATTTATTATAGACAAAAATGTCAGTGAGACTGTCACACACTTTGAATCATTGTCAGGAATTATATCGATGAGCAATATAATAAAAATAGACATGGGTGAGACATACCAGATAACAGATGCTGGGGCTGTGCAGTGATCCTCTGTACGTGTCATTGCTTCCTGTAAAACCTCCAAAAATCAAAGATGAAATTCCCTGATGTCCCCCTAAAAATTTCTTTGTTTTCCATATTGCATTCTTGATGCAAATCCGTACTCCCATCTGTCAGAGTCTATCTGTCATTTTCTCAGACTGCTGAACTGCTTTCTTGTTGCTCTGTCTCCCACAATGATTTATTAGCGCTGCATTTCCATGCCAGAGATTTTCTCCAAGATTAAATGGAGTTGTAAGAGAAATGGGCCAACAATGGCTTCAATTTCCATTACACGTACCTGCAAAGGATTGAAGGGGAGTCCAGCTGAGGCTTGCAAGGAGAGCAATAGCTAGTCCATCACATTAAAAGACAGGCAAATAGCAACAAAGGACACACTCTTTGCCCCCATGGAGAAACATTATACACAAGAATGGTGAAAAAAGAGCAAGAGTCTTCTCTGTCTTCCGTTCCACTGCTAGCTCTGTGTGATGGTAAAATGCACCCGCATGCATGTGAGTGGGAGGGGGTCTGCTGCTCCAGTCTGCTGTGAATGCATTGATGGTGTCCCTCTGACATAATCATGTACTTAGAGGAGGATTCCACGTGACCATTTTAGAGTTGCAACCCCCCACCTATGTCTGTCTCACTTCCTTTCTCTCCTCATGCCAATACAGAAAAAGGGAGGGACTGAACCATGGAAAATGGAGAGAACGGAGGGTCTTTTTTATATAGGACAAGATGTCTGACATTGTCTGCAGATGCTGCGAGTGCTGAACCTACTCCGTTTCTACTGGAGCATGAACAGTGTTAAAGCAGTGCTAAAGCCTCATGTGATGTGTAACAGCCTAATCAAATGACCACTGATTTGGTCTCTATATAAAAGTGTTTGTGCTCTATTGTTTTTATTTTTGCACATAAAATATTGGCTGTGATTGTGCCCTGTGATGGATTGGCACCCTGTCCAGGGTGTACCCTGCCTTGTGCCCGATGCTTCCTGGGATAGGCTCCAGGTTTCCCCGTGACCCTGAAGGAAGGATAAGCGGTATAGAAGATGGATGGAGATAACATATAGTGTATATTTATTTGTAAAAATAGGTTCAAATGAATAAATTATCAAGAATCTGATTATGAATGTGTGGTTAAAAGGATTACTTCAATACCCAATCAATTACAGATTTTGTAGTAATATTTAATGGTCGAAATAACCAATAACTAGCCTGTTTATGTTGAAATGGGAATATATAAATAGTGAGTGTCACAAAATCAGGTTTTAAGAAATAGGACAAAGTGTACAAGACAGTAACACACATTAACCAAATTTGGTTTGAAATAATCACACCGCACAGGGAAATTTCATATGTCACACCCCCTTTTGAGACATTCCATTCATGTAAGTGCAGAGCATTAATTCAACTGTGAAAAAACTGGATTGCATTCAAACATAATACCAACACACCAGCATCAACCAGCCCATAACACTTGAAAACACTGTGTTGTCATTAAAAAGAGCCCTATGTATTAAGGAAAGAAAAAGAGTCAGGAGGTCACTGAGTTCCAGAGTTTCAAGATTATTTGTCATGTGCACAAATTATCAGTGACAATTGTACATTGAAATGCTTATTGTGAGCCTCAGGCATGCTACAGCTGTGCAATACAAACATAAAATATATCAGAAGATAAAAGGGGGAAGAAGAGACAGGAAAGAGATTATTTACAAATACATATATTTGTATATATTTGCATACAAAATATGCAGAATATATTGGGATGTGTGGTGTGTGTGCCTAGATAGTATACAGTCCCTTCTGAAACTACTGGAACGGCAAGGCCAATTAATTGTTTTTGTAGACTGAAGACATTTGTGTTTGAGATGAAAAGATGAATATGAGAATAGAGTGTAGAATTTCAGCTTTAATTTTCTGGTATTTATATGTAGATATGTCAAAAGACATAGAACATAGCACACATTTACCAGAACACGCAATTTGTAGGTGAGCAAAAATATTGGAACGTGACTGACGGGTGTTTCTTGTTACCTAGGTGTGTCCTGTTAGATTGATTGTTTAAACTAACTGTTCTTAATCTGTGGGTTGCAAATCAGTAGAAGGGGGAGTCGCAGGAAAACTTTTATTTTAAATTATTATACACAGAGGTTCATAGAGAAGCCACTGGCTTTTTTTGGCATTGAAAAAAAACTCTCCCATTCGTATCGACCTACAGTGCCCTCCACTAATATTGGCACTCATTGTAAATATGAGCAAAGAAGGCTGTGAAAAATTTTCTTCATTGTTTAACCTTTTGATCTTTGTTCAAAAAGCTCACAAAAATGCTCTGCTCTCATGGGTATAAAAATATAGCAAACAAAACACAGGTTTATCAAAAATATCTTTGTTAAATATACGTGTGCAACATTTATTGGCACCCTTTTAGTCAAAACTTTGTGGTACCTCCTTTGCCAAAGTAAGATCTCGGAATCTTCTCCTATAATGCCTGATGAGGTTGGAGAATACATGGTGAGGGATCTGAGACCCTTCCTCCATACAGAATCTCTCCAGATCCTTCAAATTTCGAGGTCCACACTGGTGGACTCTCCTCTTCAGTTCACCCCACAGGTTTTCCAAAACTTTAAAGAGCCACCACCATATTTAACGGTGGGCATGAGTTACTTTTTTGGTTATCCTGTATATTTTCTTGTCAACTGCCAGTTATATTTTACCAGCCTGGAGGACCCCATGCATGACAAGAAGCAGTGGCTAGGGTTCATCCTGTCCTGGCTTTTCGGCCTGGCCTGCCAGTGGGCGGAATTTCTAGTGGCCATGGGATCCAGTGGACTTAGTTTGTGGGACTCAGTTTGTGGGACTATTTCTGATGGTATTTGAGAGTCCAGAATTAAAAACCAACCTAGAAAATCTTTTTTGTTGTTTTTTTTTTTCTGATAAAGCAACCTACCAAGCAATGTTTCTGCCAGAGGCCGATGAGGTAGCCTATGAAAGCCTGTTCTTGTCTGAGGTCAACAAGACGGCCTGACAAGCCACGTTCATGTCTGAGGTCGACGGCAAGGCCTCCCATGCCATGCTTCTGCCACAGGCTGATGGCACTGCCTACCTAGCTATGTTCCAGTCAGAGGCCGATGAGATGGCCCACCAAGACATGTTCCAGTCAGAGGCTGACGAGATGCCCCACCGAGACATGTTCCAGTCAGTGGCGGATGAGAGGGCCCACCAAGACCTGTTCCAGTCAGAAGAAGATGAAACGGCCCACCAAATGTTCCAGGTTTTTGGTGCTTGGGGAGGAGACTCTGTCATGGATTTCCCCTCACGCTGAGTGCCAGAGCATTTAGCATGCATGAACTGCCCGAAGAGTGACAGCACGCACTTCCGGGTTTTCTTTGACATTGACTTTGTTTACTTTTGACAAAAAAAGGCGTTTTGTTTTGGTGTCTGTCCTGTCTACGCCCTTGTTATGTTATTGGTTGTCTCCCTCATATGTCATCATTATTAACAGCTGGTTATGTTTACCTTTGATTTTGTTAATTATTTAAACCCCTTGTGTGTCTTTGTTCGATGTGAAGAATTGAGAGTTTCTGTGTTTTGCCACCAATGTGATTCCAAACCTTGTTTTGGTTTTGCCTTACAATTTGGGTATGTGTGCCTGTTTCTTAAAAAAAAAAGAAGCTTTAACTGCATTTGCATCCATCTGAAATCCCATTACATGACAATATGAATGTGCAGAAAATCAGCGCTTAGTGAATTTTTTGTAAATCTGGCAAAAAAAAAAAAAAATCAGTTTGGTTTACACAAGCATTTACACACCATTTAACTAAATGATTGATAAATGAGGCCCAATGTGCACAGAATTCAAGCAGGAACTCCTGCAAGACTAGCTATGACAGCATAACTAAGCTATGAGAGCATAACTAAGGGCATACTCACGCAAGGTGCGGTTATCGTGTACCACGCCCAAGCAAAATTGTCCCCCCTCTCCAATCCCCCATTGGCCTGCACTCATAGTGCACAGAGCACAGTTACGTAATTATGATGCACAGCACAATGGAGTCCATCATTGTAACATTACTTACTTTGTGGCTTATTTGGAGTCGTTTGGGGTGTAGTAACACACAGCCCTCTCACATGCCTAATTGCCTAATAGATTTCTCACTTATACAGTGCAGCAATTTTCACATAATCATACAGATGCACCTGACAGTGAGGGAGGAATTTGCAGCTTTACTCACCGACTACAATTTCCGTTCATCAATAAGGTGAGAACCAGACCTGTTATAAACCCAAAATATTCTCGAATGGAGCAGTTGTGTCATTGACATCATCTTTCGCATTCCATGCTTGGCCATGGTTAGCGATCACACTAAATGCGTACCGTGACTGAATCCAACTGAACCATGCCCAGGCCCATCTCTTCAAGTGGGTACGGTATGGAGCAATCACACTAGTCAAACAAACTGGACTTTGGGGGTCAAATGTGCTCGGGCATGGTGAAGATCAGTTGGTGTGAGTACACCCTAAGTGACCTCTGATATCGGGACTGTATTCTGTTGTGGCAATCCTGAGGCAGTAATCAAGATATGCATTTGAGAGTCTGTTTCTTTGATCTTGACAAAGTTTATTAAAGAAAATGATGACTGACATGCTGTATGTAGGTGGAGGAGAACATAGTGAGTGGGACCATTGCAATGGCTCTTGTATTTTTTAATTTAGCTTGTGAAACCACTTTTATCCAAAAATTACTTGCTGTAATTTCCTTATGTTGCTCTTTGAGCAAAATTGATTTTGACATTTCCAAGATCTCCAGCTGATTATATGCCTTATCTAAAGATGGAACTACCCTTTCGGCCACTGGTTGGCTGCCGAAAACAAGAATGGTTGTTTTAGGAGCAAAAGGATTTCACCTGAGAGGTTTGGCGCTCTAAAAATTGCTTGGTGAAATTCTCTGCCAGTCTTGTCATGAATTCATGCATCAGCGGATCCTCTTGAATTTTGTTTCTCTCGCAATGCTGCTGCAGATATGGAAAGTGTAACTTTCTCCAATGAAGGTCTCAGTCAAAACGGGTCTGCTTTGTAGGGGGTTACGAGTGAATTATTACTATTAATTAATAAATAGGAACTAATTCTTTCCATAGCTAGGTTGTCAACAGAAGAGCTAACTTCTTGAGCAAATCTTGCATTAGCATAAGAACCATCTGGGCATCGTCATAATGAAGAGCATGCATGATTCTACCCAGTGTAGGAACTGCGTGATTCCTTACTGCCCAGGGGCAGGTTGGTTTTGTCTGTTTCTACAGCATGAACAACCACCTCATCTTTGTTACTAAGATCTATCCAGCACACACTATTGGATTGCATTACATGAAGTGCACTTAGCACTTTCCCAGTTCTGTATTTAACAGAGAAGCAGGCATTTCCCCTATCGTGGGCACTGAGTCCCAAAGTTCTTAAAGTTGAGAGCAATGAGGTGGCTCAAAGGCGTGCAAAGGGAAATATGTGTTGAACTAACAGAAGGAACTTTGGGAATGCCACAGTGAGACAACCCACCCTTGTGAAACTAGTAGGAGGGTTGGTAAATGCTGACCATGCTATATAAAACCTGACCCTTCATTACATTTAGTTGTAGGGAAATTAGCTATTTTATATTGAGTTACCTGCATTATCTGTAGGAGAGACTAGCAGGTCAGCTCACAAGGGGAAATTTAGTAAAATTAATATTTTGGATCAACTAATCGTCAAGTGATAAGTTGAAACTAGTTTCTTTATTAATTATGCATAAGATATTACCTCCATGGCCACTGCCAATAATATCTTAAATATAGTGAAATCACTATATTAAAAGCATAATAACAAGATCAGCAGTTCAAGACAGTAAACCAGACACAAGACATGTCCTTAAAACAGATGAGACTTTATCTAACTATTCTACTACACAGAAACTAATTGAACACATACACGCACATACACATACACATGCACACACACACACACACACACACACACACACACACACACACACACACACACACACACACACACACACACACACGAGCAAGGGTGAAAATGGTTTTAAACAGAGTATATGAAATTCCAAGTTTCTAGCACTGTATGCTATTTCACAGACCATGGCCTGAACGAACTATCAAATTAAAAATTTAACCTACGCTTCATGCAGAAGAGATTTAAATTTTGTATTAAATGTACCAGTTCAGTGAGAATCTGGAGATACTGTGCTTGCGTTTGAGTTGTCTATGTGGGCGAGGTGTCTTGGCGATCTGGATTCATCAGCAGTCTGGTTGCTTTTTAGACTGGAGTTGGGAAGCTTTGCAGGAACCGGTCGTTACTTGGCATGTGTGATCTCCTTGTGAATTCGAAGGGCAAGAACTTCTGAAGCTCTTGGTTGGCAAGAAGTCGTGATTTTGCTGTTAGTTGATGAGGACTCCCAGTTTGCTTTCTATCAAGCGGTTTTAACCTTTCCTAACTGGGCTGACATGGAATTGTTTTGCTCCAGTTAGCATGAAGTTAGGGTGGGGTGTGGCTACATACTCCGCCCATAACTTTACTCAGTCCATTATCTTTGTGGTCACATAATTTCACACCTTTTATGGAGTGTGGATCAAACTTTCAGTCCCAACTGATAATACATTTACATAACGACATTATACCCGAACATCTTTCAGGAAAATTAGTCAATGAATACACACCAAACAAGACATATATCGGCTTTTGTTAAATACACTTCTAATAGTCAACCGTAATAATCATACTAATAATAATTATAAGTGCTAAATAATCAAACAGATAGTGGCAACCTTGTGGCTATAAGCATGATAAGTCCAGAATAAAACATGGAAGAAAATAAGTGATTGCAGTTGTTAATATACAGCCCCAATTCCAAAACAGTTGGGGCGCTGTGTAAAATGTAAATAAATGTAAATAAAAATAGAATGCAATGATTTGCAAATCTCATAAACCCATATGCTATTCACAATAGAACAGAGAAAACATATCAAATGTTTAAACTGAGTAAATGTACCATTTTAAGAAAAAATAAGGTAATTTTGAATTTGATGGCATGCAATATTTTGGAAATTCATTGAAATGTCAAATTAATTTTGAGTTTGATATGTCTGAAAAAAGTTGGAATGGGGCAAGAAAAGTAAGAGTTGTAAGAACATTTAGGATGAAGGAACTAATTAGGTTAATTGGCAACAGGTCAGTAATATGAGTGGGTATAAAAAGAGTATCTAAGAGAGTCAGAGTCTCTCAGAAGTAAAGATGAGATGGAATCAGGATGGAAGCATATGTTGCTCTAAAACATGTAAACCTTTCAACATCAACGGTGCCTTTCCAGATGTGCAACCTGCCCAATCCATAGGCACTAATGTACACCCATACCACCTAGGGATGTCACGAGAACTGATACTTCAGTACCAAGTCAGTACCAACATTCTTAAAATGTGACGGTACTTGTTTTTCTGCAG
Organism: Ictalurus punctatus; assembly: GCF_001660625.3. Classification (NCBI taxonomy): domain Eukaryota; kingdom Metazoa; phylum Chordata; class Actinopteri; order Siluriformes; family Ictaluridae; genus Ictalurus; species Ictalurus punctatus. The sequence goes on from NC_030425.2 coordinate 3,235,073, forward strand.
TAGCGTAGGTACTATTAGTAATGAAGGTACTGGGTTGCAATCCTTCTGGAACTGAAGGGGGCAGCAAATACGCGTAAGTGTTTTAGTCGGTCCACAAGTGGTAAAGAAGAAGAACACCTACAAGCACACGGGAAAAACTACAGAAGACGGAGACAATTTTAGCTCCACCCCAACTTGTTGAGAGGAAAAGAGAGGAAAGCTCATTGAGAGGAAAGGTAGCATTGGTTGCACATCAGCATTCATTTCAAACAAAGCAAGGAAACACCTGGAATTTGGTGAAGCACCTGAAACACGGTCCTATATTATGTTTGTTTGAGAAAGCTGGCATTGTGGCCGTGAAACCAGCTAATGTTATGCTCCATGTAACGTTTGCGATAGCCAGTTATTTGTTAACGATGCTACTGTATTGCAGTGTTATAAACTACCTCCTAATGGGCCACCATGCATCGCCATTCAGCCCGTGTCCTGTCAGCTAAATGTAGCCTAATGTCACTAATAATTATTCAAATGTTAATGCTTTTAATAAATCTTTCTGGCCTGCCACCATATCAGTGAATTTATACTAATGCTTGCATTCAGAGTATAAGGTGTGTGTGTGTGTGTGTGTGTGTGTGTGTGTGTGTGTGTGTGTGTGTGTGTGTGTGTGCGTGTGCATTTAGGAGTGCACTTTAGCACTTGTTATTAGCACTTAGCACTGTTTTATTAGTCATTGTCAGACAGTGTTTGATGACTAAACCCCCCCACCCCCCACCCCTCTTTTTGCCAGTATTTGCCAGAGAAGGATGTCCTCCAGGAGTTTTTTTATTTTATGAAAAAAAAAATAAATAAATAAATAAAAATTTTACACCACACCATGGTATCGACTCTGGTATCGAGTATCGTGTACTTTTGGTGGTATCAGTACCGACTACTAGATTTTTGGTATCGTGACATCCCTAATTCCATCAGAGATGCAGGCTTTTGAACTGAGCACTGCTAAAAATTTGGTTCCCAAATGTTTTACTGTGACGTTACCCCCCCCAACAGGAATTTAACATCCTTTTGCGTACCCCCTCTCTCATATATACACTACAATCACACAATGTGTTTAAAAAACATCTGTGTGAACTGGGCTAGTAGCAGTACGTACACTTACACTTGCTACAGATGTGCTATTAGAGGGACCTGGGTTACTGTTGTCAGAGGACTGAGGATCAGTGGCGCTGGAAGTAGAGCTGCTTGTTGTGGTTGCACACCTTTGAGTTCTTTGTAGTCACTTCTCCATTTTAATATTACAAGTTATTATTTTGCATCATCACATAGCTGTGTGCTGGTGGCAAATGACATTTGGTAAGATGCACACCGACGCATGACTTCTGAGTGGATGCAGTTTTGACCACGAAAGATAAGATAATTTGATTGGATGTCATGTATTTGAACTTTATAACATTGCAATTTCGCTGTTTGTACATTAGAGGGGGCACAAGTTTATTTTTTGACCGTGAGAGGGGGAATTAAATGAACAGTGAATCTTAGCATTTTGTTCCCGTACCCCCTCCGTCACCTCTGGAGGTACCTGGGGGTACGCATACCCCAGTTTGGGAACCACTGGTTTAGAGGACACAGCGTCCATGTTTTCCAAAAAGAATTTCAAATTTCGATTCGTCTGACCACAAAACAGTTCTCCACTTTGCCTCAGTCGATTTTAAATTAGCTTTGGCCAAAGAAGATGGCAGCGTTTCTTCTTTGCATGATAGAGCTTTAACCATCATTTGTGGATGGCACAACGAACTGTTTTTACAGACAATGAGTTCTGGAGGTGTTTCGGAGCCCATGCAGTGATTTCCATTCCAGAATCATGCCTGTTTTTAATGCAGTGCCACCTGAGGGCCCGAAGATGGAGATAAGCCACTCCTGGTTGGCTTGAATGAGGGAGAATTTCTCTGCTGGCTGTTGGCAAAAGTTCTCCATCAATATTCATCTGGGAGATTGTCTCTTTGGTGGCACTGCTGATTGCGGCAGGATGTCTATCAGTAGGCTACACAACTACTAGTCCAGGCTCTTGTCATATCAAAACTGGACTACTGCAACGCACTATTCTCAGGCCTCCCAGCCAGCTCTATCAAACCCCTTCAGATGATTCATAATGTAACAGCATGTCTTGTCTTCACCCCTCTTCATCTCCCTCCACTTCATCTCCTGTAGCTGCCCATATCAAATTCAAGACCTTGATGCTCATGTACTAACCTCACACTAACTGTCCCTCAGTGGTGGAATGAACTTCCAACCTCAATCCAGACAGCAGAATCTGTCACTATCTTCCAAAAACAGCTAAAGACCCACCTCTTCCTTGAATACATAACTAACCCCTAAAGTGCCAACCGCACATTATTAAAAAAAAAACAACAAAAAAAAAACCAACAAAAAATCCTACTCTGGTGCTTACACCTCTACTCTGCTTTTCTAGAACTAAATTAAAAGATCTTGTACAGTAGCACTACTTGTATTGTTCTCCATTTGATATATTGCTTTGCTTGTCGCTTTGGATAAAAACTTCTGCTAAATGAATAAATGTAAATGAAGAGAGCTTCTCCACACTCATTCCATGGAGTGATCGTGTCAAAGTCCTCAGGAGCAGCTAATTTCAGTTCATTAATATGATTTGTTGAATTCATATGTTTTTTCATTATTTTATTGAAACCATTATTGTTCAGTAGTGACATTTACAAATAAACAATTTTAACCAGTACCCTGGCTTTCTGTTCCACCAGCAGAATGGAGATCGACTTATCTGACATTTTCGATCAGTATAAACAAATGAATTATTTCATCACCGCCAGTCTTCTATAAGATTGGCTTTCTGTGTTTACAGTGTCAAGATGGGTGCTCACACTAGGATAAGCATGCATATTTTTGCTGTCCAGAGACAACTGTAAACACCTCAACATCTGCCAAGAGAGAAAAGCCTCATCTAGGAGAAAAAACTGTGTACTGCCTTCAAAGGAAGAAGTACAGCAAGACTATTTACAAATGCAGGTCTTGTGATTTGTTCCTGTGTACTATAGTGGACCATCTTTGTTTCACTGAGTTGGGATGATGTCAAGGACAGCCACGCTCAATGATGCGCACTAGACTCTGAATCTTAATTTTTTTTATTCAGGTTTTTTGCACTTTTGTTCATGTCTTGCATATACTAGTTTATGGGGCTATAATTCATTATGAGCATGGGCATCATAGAAAGTGTTCCCGAGATTTTTTTATGGGGTTAAATTCAGGTGACTGTGATGGCCCCGTAGAATGTTCTAGGACTTCTTCTGCAATCAAGCCTTGGTGGAATTTGAGGTATGCTTGGGATCATTGTCCTGTTGGAAGGTCCAATGACACCCAAGCTTCAGCTTCCTCACAGACGGCATGATGTTTTCTCCTAGGATTTCCTGATACTTCAATGAATCCATCTTGCCTTCCACACACTGCAGGTTTCCAGTGCCAGAGGATGCAAAGCAGCCCCAGAGTATCACCGAGCCACCACCATGCTTGACTGTGGACAGAGTGTTCTTTCTTCATTCTTCCCCCTCCAGACTTACTGCTGATCCATCGTGCTGAAAAGTTCCAGTTTTGTTTCATCGCTCCACAGAACAGAATCCCAAAACTTCTGTGGCTTATTTATATGATTTTGCGTGACTTTTTTTACGCTTTTGGGTCAGTAGTAGTGCATGTCTTGGAGTTCTGGTATTGTAAACTGGCACTGTAAACCTTCTGCATTTATTACACACCATCCTGTGCTCACTGAAACCTAAGTGCCAGTTGCCACCAAGTCTTGGTCTTTTGCAGTCACTTGAGGGTTTCTCACAACCTGCCTTCTCACTAACCTGGTAGTAAACGTTGGTAGCTTCCTTTTTCTGCCCCGTCCAGGTATTTCATGTGTTCCAGCTCAAGCACACCTGGTGCAGCTAATGAAGCCATTTATTAGTTGAATCAGGTGTGCTTGAGACAACCTGTTTTGCATTTTTGTGCTGTTGTGAGGGATTCTATTCAGGTGGTTGAATTATTTTCAAACTGGAGAAATCATTATAAGTTGCATTTTCAGTTGAATTTGGGGAAACCACTTGAAGCATTCATTGTGTTGATCTATTTCAATTGCTTTTGTTTGATTTGTTCATCGCAAACAGCTGAAAGTCTTAAAATCTTTACAATACATCTGATTTGCAATGGGGGTTGAATAATTTTGATTGCAACTGTATAATTCTTCTCTCAAAGTCTTCTTCGATCAGTGGATAATACCTTCACCCCTGGCCTGTGGAGGTTGGCAACTGACTGTTGTTTTTGGGTTTTTCTTCACAGCTCATACAATATTTCTGTCATCAATTGCTGTTGTTTTCCTTGGTCAACCTGTTCAGTGTCTGGTTGTTAGTACAACAGTGGTTTCTTTATTTTTCAGGACATTCCAAATTGTTGTACTGACTATGCTCAATGTTTCTGCAATTGCTCTGTGTGATTTTCCTTCTTTTCTCAGCTTCAAAATGGCTTTCTTTTTTCTCATAGACAGCTCTCTGGTCTTCATGGTGTTTGATCTTTTAACAATGAATGCAGTTTTCACAGGTTAAACCCAGGCTGAGGACGTTGCTCTGCCTTCCTGCTCAGCTGAGGACATTTCTTTGACTTCCTGCTCTGCTGAGGACGTCGCTCCTTTTCTTTGCTTCATGCCGTATGTCGCTCCCCCTTTCTGCACCATAGAGGACATCGCCCCCCCCCCCCCCCCATGCTTCACAAAGAACATTGCTCCTCCTCCTGGCTCCTCCCCTCTGGCCTTGCAGAGAACTTCGCTCCTCCCTCTGGCCAGGCCGCACCCTCTAATGTCATGGGGAACATCGTTTCCCCCTCAGTCTCCACCTTGAGCTTCGTTCCACCTGCTGGCTCTGCATTCAAGCCAGGCCAGGAATGTCATGACGTCTCTCTGTGATGCAGAAGACACTTTGCCCATACTGCTGGGGGAGGGAGTGTTTTCTCGTACTCTGGGAGTACCACCTTTTTGGGGGGAGGGGGGTTTCTGTCATGTATCAGAGAAGAAACTCTGGACTACAGTTCACAGCAGCCACTGCACCTTACTACATCAGTCACATGACAACCTGCACCTGAATCACGTTCTTGTTACCGAGCACTCGTGTATATAGCCACAGTTTGCACTACACTCCTTGTCTTACATTTGTTTTTCTTTGCCATTGTCACTATGCCACTTTTGCCAAGGTCTTAGTGTCTTGTATGTTTTTGTTATGGTCTTTATTAAACTTATTATGAGGAACGTTAAATGTGGCTCAGTACTGTTAATTGGATTCAGTGGGGCGGTAGTAAGGCAGTGCCCCAAATGTGAAGGCTGTGAGCCTAGACGGCTCCCTATGATGCCTAATGAATTGACCGGCCCTGGTTAATAAGAATAAAAATTATCAAGCTGTCAAGCTGCGCTGTCATTGGCTCCCACAACAAAAACAGTAAACTTTAGAAATTCCTGGAAAATACATTTCAAGCACCAGCAAACCCAAAAGGAATGTCCATGTCCGGTTCTACATGCCTTGCATTCTATGCCAAATATTGATGAGAGGAAATGAGCTTGCAGTGTTTAAGTTAAAATACCCCAAATAAATGTGGTGAAAGCTAGTTACGCAAGCTGCTAACTTACTAACTGGGTTCTAACTCTGGGCTCTAAAAAAAAATAACGTTTCATGTACAAAACCTGGTCTGTTTTATTCTTCTGTGCTTTTGTAATTTCAGACTTCTTTGCCATCAACACCTTTAGAGAAAATGAAGTAGTTAATTATATTAATGTAGTTAACCTCAGGCCATAGCTTCTACCTAGTACATCATCTACCCAGTCATTAAACTTTGAACGGTGAGGTACTGTCAAAAGACGTTCATCGCGACATTGAAAAGTATTGACACTGTGGAGCCATATGCATTTTTAGGCATTTTCTCAAGTTTAATGTCACATTATCAGTTAGGAAAATATGCTAATTTGACTGTAAACATCAGAGACCGGAAATGTATAACAAGCTTCCAGTGTGAGCCAGCCGAGACTTCCGCATTCAGGAGAAAGGTGGATGCCAGCCTCCAAGTCACCATATCATCCCTGGTAAAGCCCCCTGGCTCTCAATATACGATGTAGGTGATGTTTCATTCTGTCCTTTTAACAGAATGGACGGTTAATGCCGGTATAGTTGCCTACATTCACTTTAATAGACGCAACGCACAAAAAATTTTCTCGGGCACATAGACATACTAAATGCATAGATGCTGCATTGGCCGCTGGATTGCACCTTAATGTCGCCACCATATTGATCTGGGCAACTTGCCATAAGTGTCATCACTTGCCATAGGTGTACTCACTTTTGTTGCCAGCGGTTTAGACATTAATGGCTGTGTGTTGAGTTATTTTGAGGGGACAGCAAATTTACACTATTACACAAGCTGTACACTCACTACTTTACATTGTAGCAAAGTGTCATTTCTTCAGTGTTGTCACATGAAAAGATATAATCAAATATTTACAAAAATGTGAGATACTGTATATATATATATATATATATATATATATATATATATATATATATATATATATATATATATATATATATATATACCCTAATTTCACCATCTGGGGATTAATAAAGTATTATTTTATATCTATATATGATAGATGTTATAAATTGTGTGTGTTTGTGTGTTTAACCTGTACAGAAGCATCAGACAGTGCTAATCTCTCTCTATTGAGAGATTCACAGTGTGCTGCAGAAAATACTACTGTGCCTACTGTAAACTGGTGTATAACCATTTGCACGAGATACAAAATCATGTAACAAATCAGGTTTGAATTCTAGTTCACGAAGGTATGTGTGTGAAATATTGTAAGTTTCTTATACAGTTCAATTATTGTGTTTGTGTGTGATCATGTTTGAAAGTTATGAACCCTTCTGTTTTTTGCATGTTTTGGCCTCGGTTATTTCTCCCTAGAATATGAAAGTAAAAACATTTCATTGAACATTTCCTTGCATTCTGAAACCAGTTTGCAGTTTGAATCCCAGAGGTTCACATACTTCTGCACACAAGGATACTTGATGTATTAATCAAATAATCCAAATATATTCAAACCATTTGTGTTTTCTGTTAATCGTATCAACAGACCTCCAAAGAGGTTCAAAACTTAATTCGATCACTATATGTAATTTGCCAATATGTAGATTGCTCAACAAAAGATTAATATTCCCTAGCACCACACTTTAAGGTTAAATATCTGATGAACATTAATTTTATTCTTGTGTATTGCTCTTCTCACTTTTGCCCTACTGGATAAGACAATCTACAAATTGGCAAATTACATATATAGTAATTGAATTATTTTTTATTGCCATCTTTAATCAGTCTGACATGCCTGTAATCAGGAGGTGGTGGTGCCATCCATTACTATAGGCATTTCCTCTGGCAAGGTATGAGATAATGATAACTATACTTTGGAGATATCCATTATGTGCATTCCCAGTATGCAGGTCATTTGTAATTAATTTTAAAAAATGCACACTGGAAATTTTTATTACTGTTTTGTCACTTTTTCTTTTGTCACAAGGTCAAGTCCAACAGCCAGTCACCAAACAAATGATCTAACCCAAGCTAAATGTTATGGAGGTCACCCCATCTGTGCCAGACATCATGGCAGAGCAGTATCCCAACACAGAGAATCCATGTATGTACAGGGAATGTTTATGTATTGTTTGACTATTGTTTGTTTATGTAATTACCTTTCCTGTTTCATAAAAGTGTTTGAGCAACACTTGACTAATTACATTATTATTGAAATGCCTTATCTTTTTGCACAAAGGATGTGGTAATAGGGTAGCTTCCACCTCATTGGTCTGCCAAAGCCATACCCCAAACAGTGCTAATAGGATGATTATTAACTTATCCTACCACATTATTGACCTGACTGTATCTATAAATCCCACATTGTTTTCGGAGCACCACCTGGAAATCCAGCAGTTCAGCAACTATAATCTGCCGTAAGTTACATCAACACGTCGCATTGGGATCAGGCCAGAGCATAGTACTACATCGCCTTTGCTAATTTACAATGTTACTCTTAGTAAACTCTGACTAACAAAGGCACTTACTGACATTAGCTCATAGGTGAAACACTACCACTGAAAATCTATGCTTGCCTAAGGCCATAATACTACCTGCTATGTTCGGTGCTCTGGCTCCCGTAATACACCTAACTAAAGCTGCTGGTGCCCCTAAAAGCCTAGCGCAATTTCAGTTAAACTGCTTGTGACAATGTTCTTAAAATTGTGTTCCAAAATAAAGAATAATTGGATTGAATTGAACAGCAGAAACTGAACAGAAAATGAGTGACAAGTGCAGAAGTAAACCATCAGGACGGATCAGGCAGATCAGTAGGGCAACAGGAGCCACAGCAGTAGACTAATATGCAGGGCCCAGTTTTTATAGAAGGAAGCAATGCTGAATTATGTGAACTTTGTACTCAGTATGTTAAAAGTCTAACGATTTTTTTTTCTGTAATTTACAAAAAATGGCACAATAAATTTACACAATGAATTGAACTGTCAAATGGAAGAGTGTCTGTCTCTTATGCATTAAGCTATAGCTGGAGAACATTTATGCCATTACCATAAGGAAATTTTTTGTAAATATTGTTTTTGTAGAGATTAATGTTGGTGTTGTCAATGCTGATTAATGAATGAATCACTGATGTACTGGTAAAAGAGAGAATAAAATGTAGCCATAGATTTTATTTATCCAATATAGCAAAGAGTATTCCTCTTCAAAATCAGCACAAATTTTCCAAATGTCTGTAACCTACCTCTGCTTATCTCTTGCTAAATAAACAACTCTTTTTGGAAATCACATGGGGCCACTTACTGGATTTTGCTGATCCTCTGGCTATGGGTCAAGCAAAAGGATATTGACCTTTTATGTACATAGTTTTTGTGGCAGCTGTCCACAAAAAGCAAAAATAAATAAGTGCTCATTTTTATAAAATAATTTTAAAATTACAATGTGAGCTTCAAAAATATCTTGACAAAGTATATAATAAGAATTTATATACTTTGTCAGTAAAGTAATGGAAATTTGTAGCAACAAAATTTGCAGCTTCTTCAAGTAACTCAATGATCATTGATCATCAGACACTGTTTGCAATGTTGCAAATCTATTCTTTATTTAAATGTTAGGTGTTCTGGTACACAGCAGTGAAACTATCCCACTTTGTTGCAGCTCCCCAGGAGAAAAATATAGTACACTGAATTTAATATTTATATATATATATATATATATATATATATATATATATATATATATATATATATATATATATATAGAAATTAAATTAAAACAAATTTTGCTTAGCTATAATATTTCTGTGAATAGAATGTGGTCATCCCTTGTTGCAGACAATGTTCTCATTACCGTTAGATAAAAGCAGCTAATTTACAATATTTGTCTAATAAGGGCATCTTTGGACATATTAAACATTATGTAAGCCAAAACATTTTATAAATTTCACCTTTATTTTGCACCTTGCCCATATTTGCCTTGCACACAAGGACCTGAAGTGTTCAATATCACTTCTTAAAAAAACATATCTTATAATCATACACTTAAGCTGAGAATAACAAATGCTTATTAAACAAATGCTTTTCCGTTTATTTATTACCCTTTTTTATGGAACACTACTCCAAATGTGTAGAAAGAGCAGTGTCAGCTCTGATAAATGATTAACAGATGACTATTACTGATCCACTGTCAAAAAGGAGAACATAGTATGCTGAACATATATCCCTATGCTGCATATATCCCTATGCTGCAAATCTGTTAGGGATGGGGTATAATATGCAAGTGGCTGTCAAAATCTTCTTTTTTGCTTTTTGGGTATCTTCCATTACGCTCGCTGAAAATGAAGGTAAGGTGCCTATAAATTCTAAAAACAAAAGCATTTTGACATAACAGTTTTTAACATTAAATGTTAATTTTATGACCTGAGTTTGAGAAGACAATCCATAAATTCTAGGACTTACTATGATCCTTCATTAATTACTAACCAATAGTTATTTTTTTTATAGAATGTCTTAAAGGAAATATTAATTATGAGAATACCCAGATAAGTAATCTTAATGAAAGATATACACATGGACAGACAGTGAAACTGAACTGTGCCTCCGGCTACGTTGGATCTTTGAGGCTTGAATGTGAAAATGGCATATGGACAAAAATTGCAGGAAGAGAATGTAAAAGTAAGCATACCTGGTCAACAGCAAATATATATGAAAGTGCAGGAAGATTTCGTATTTTGCATGCAATGATGAAAACTGTTTGGTTCTTGTAGAAAAACCATGTGGTCACCCAGGAGACACACCAAATGGAGACTTCAAGCTTACAAAAGACTCAGAGTTTGTATTTGGAGCTACAGTGGAATATACATGTAGGCCAGGGTAAGAGGATGTTTTATTAAATAGTGCCAGTATGTCCAATGTTTACTAATATTCCTCTCTCCCCATCTCCCCCATTATATAAACAACAAACAAAATATGTGATATTACATTTTTGTTTCCTATTTCTATTACAAAGTAATTAACAATTTTGAATAATAGTTAACAATTTTGTCACCCTTATTCTGAATCTCAAATGGAGATTCAATTTTGTTTGGTAAACTATTTTTAAATTCCTACTCAAACTTCTGTTTTCTTGTTTTTTTTAAAGGTATATAATGGCCAGCAGAGTAAAGCATCGTAACTGTCGTATCGACGGATGGGATAATGCTGTACCTGTCTGTGAAGGTAAATAAATAGATATTGCTCTAGTATTTTTGCTTTTATATATATATATATATATATATATATATATATATATATATATATATATATATATATATATATATATATATAAGTGTGGGTGTGTCTATGTATATAAAATTTTATTTATAGTAAACAATACCTATAATTGATCTATTGAGATCTAATTGAGTGAATTGATTTTAGATTTTTAGAGTCACTGAAACCCCAATGTACAAACCAGATGTTTCCCAATATTTTTTTTTCCCTTTGAAATATGCTTTTATTTAATGCAACCTGCATTAAAGTCAAGGCTTTCCAAACTTATTTGGTACATGGACCCAAATGGACATTATGAATTTTTTGTGATCACTGTACATTTTTTTATTCCAGGTAATAGTATTATAGGATACTACTTTTGAGCATTTTAATATGAGTATCATATGGGTAATGATTAAAACCTAAGGTATATTGCTTGCACTGATTTACCAGTCTATTTTGGCCAGATTATAGATATATGGGATTGGGTAAGTGCCCAATGGGGGCATCAAATGATTAAGATCTAGACCTTTAAAGCTAAGCAACCAGCTAAGCGGTTGTGCAAAAATAATCTAAAAAAAGATCAATTATCACCTTGCCACCAAGAAGATGGTCTGCAAAAGGTAATACTTATTTATCAGTCTGTACAGGATTTAATTTTTTTTGTGCTTGTTGATTTTACTGCATGATTTTATTTTTATTTTCAAAATTTGCGATGCAATTTGCTGAGTTTTTTGTGTTTTTTTGTGGAAAACTACTTGGATTTGTTACGTGACGTAGACTGGAGGCGGATGCAGGTGCAGGTCACAGTCTTTATTAGACACAACACTCATGATTAAAGCAAACGCGGTCTTCACCGGGAAACGAGAACATTCGAGGCATGGAAAACAAACGAGATTACTGATCCAAACAGTACTAACCAGGATCAGCTAAAGACACAATATAATACTAAGCAAAGTGCTCAGTCGCCCAGACATTTAAATAAAGAACATGATTAACTCAAAGCATGGACACCTGGGGCAAATTAAAGTCACTTAATACGAAATGCTCAATCCGGAAGCGAGCGAACGAAAACAATGTCACGTGACTCGTCAGGAGCCGAGCCAGTGCCCTCTACTGGCCGTGGCGTAACAGAATTGACAAAATCACAAAGTCTTTCACAGTGATGCATGTTGGTAAATGAGACCATTTAGCTGTACTCATGTTTGATGCATGTGAATCAAAGAAGGTTTTGGTTGAATGCCCATTGTGATGACATCACATGGCGCGTCTTGGCCAAAATCTGCGGTAATTTTGAAAAATTGCAAGTTCCTCCGAATATTGTGGAGTTTGCATGATTTTGCATTAATTTATGCAATCGCAAAATTGCGAAACCTGGAGGGTCTGGTACTTTTCTTATAGCTGCCCAGAATCGCTTTTCCAAAGTAAAACAAATCCTGTTCTTCTCCACAGCGACCTTACTTGATCCATGGTAACTAATGAAGCTAGCTAAAGGCACTTTATTGAAAATCAGCTCACAATGTGGGCTTGTAAAGAATGAGTCTTGTAGTGTAAAGATTTATTTATCCATTTTAAAAAGCATTTCAGTCCATGTATATTTTTTTCACTTGTGCATGGGTGAAGAGTAGATTCTATAGAAACCCATTGAGTTTGCATGCTATGATACTCATTGTACAATAAAAATGAGGAAAATAAACATAAATAAACTGCCTCATGAGATGCATTTAGCTTTATGAACTCTGCTTCTTCTGGCTTTTGGGTTCTTTACATCTAGTCTGTTGTGTTAGAGCCATTTTCATGACTGTCAGTGGAGATTCTGGGAGCTCTCAAACTAGGCTTATTCTATTCATTATTTAACAGTTAATTTCACTGTCTTTAGAAACAAAACAAAAAAGCTCACCAGAAATGCAAATTCATGTAACTGAGAACTGAATGCTATTTTTTTTCTTGCTCACTATTTTTCATTTTAAATTAATGTGATAATATGTCATGAACTGTTTAAAAAAAGACAGGAAAACGAGCATTTCCAAAATTTCACTCTTTGTATAGTAGCTGCTTAGTCCCCCGACCCATCAATGATTCTATACAAAATGATTGTGACATTTCAGCATGGCATTCCAACCAGCAAAAATCAGTAAAAATGTAAACATTTACAAAAAAACCCATAAACATTAGAAAAGGTTGTGCAACTGCACAGAAATTGGCTTCTAAAGTCTCATTAACTAAGATGATTTTTTCTTCCCCTCCAGTGGTGAAATGCCCTATTATTAGCAATTTAGGTGATGTGATTGCAACAGGCAACACTGAAGAAGCAAGCTATGGTGATGTTATCCACTTTGAGTGTGCATCTCCTGACAAGATGTTAGAGGGACCAGAAGACATACACTGCAAAAGTGATGGACAATGGAGTGACAAAATACCGAAGTGTATAGGTAATTCCAGTACTTTATGAGAGTTGGAGTTTTTCCACCATATACTTTTTATGTTTCTCTAGGCTAGCTAACTGGACTGGTGCATACAGAGCAATTTAAGTATTGTATTAATAAACTAGAAATATGGTCTTCGAGTTACATTTTGATTCAGTTTACTTCCTAAGGATTAACTTAGTTAATTTTACTGTGTACAATTAGATATTTTAATGTAAAATAACAATTTATATGAAGTGTTGAAAAAAAAATTTCTTTATTGTTACTGTTCCATAGATAAATATCCAAAAGGCAGTTTTTATAAACTTGCTACTTGTTGAATTGTTTGTATATAATACAATATTGTTCTACAAAAATTGTGCGTTTGTTTCTTGCAGAAATCAAATGTCTGCCACCTGAAATACCACATGGATTTACGAACCTTGATAAGGAGTACAAAGAAAACAATATACTACAATATAGTTGTGAAAAAGGGTACAATCCCAGACCTGGAAATCCTAGGTGCACAAAATACGGCTGGAGTATAAAACCAGAATGTGAAGGTGGTACCCCAGTGTTTGATTTCTTGATGGTGTTAAATGATTATATGCAAATACTTTATACAGTATACCCTAAAAAAAAATTTAATGGCTGTTTTGGAGATCTCTAAACTGCTCTCTGTTTTATCTAATTTTGGCACCAACAGTAATTACTTGTCTACTTGGATCACCCACAACTGGTGTTGTCAGCACAAAGCCAATAGGGAAAAATATATTTCTGGCTGGAGAATATGTGGAGATTATATGCTCAAAAAAATACTGGATTTTTGGAACAAAGCAAGTGTCACGAAATATTAAATGCAAAGATGATGGGAAATGGGAATTGAGGCCAGTGTGTGAGGGTAAAAATACAAAGAAATGAAAACTGCTAAAATATTGTTGACACCATATTTATAGGATACAGTAATGAAAACAAATATTTTTTTGCAGAAATCACCTGTGAATATCCCGAAGGTGAACATCTGTTAAATAATCCGAACTACAAGCGGATTTATAAATTAGGGGAGAACACATGGTATAGATGTGAATATGGTTATCAACGTACAGCTGCAAGTATTACATGTACAGAGAACGGCTGGGAGCCAGAACCACGATGTATTGGTATGTATACATTTACAAAAAAAGTTTATTAACTTGTTTATAATGGGTGGGTAAGTATATATATATATATATATATATATATATATATATATATATATATATATATATATATATATATATAATTTTTTTTTTTTTGCTTGTATTTCAGAAATTACTTGTCAAAAACCAGAGATTGCACATGGAGAAGTGACGGGGATACAAAACACTTATTATAGAAATGTAAAAATAGCGCTCAAGTGTAATCAAGGATATGAACCTGGAACATTTATTGTCACCTGTAACCAACATGGGGAATGGGACAACATGCGGCAATGCACATGTAAGTATCGATTTATTATTATACAACAGTTAGTTTCTGTACACTCATTTGATGGTTGAGCGGCATTCAAAGAGTGCTTATATTTACTACAAATTCACTGGGACGTTTCACTGTTTCTAGCACAATGCTTGTCTGTGTTCACAACATAAAATTCCACTTCCTAGTTTGGACCAGTTACTACAGTAATTTTAGTGACA